>NC_137776.1:96274194-96563027 GCF_963455305.1 Plecotus auritus
TACAACCTGATGAACGAAAAGATAGATACAGAGGCAATAAAGCATCGAACAGACTGTCAAATTACAGCGGGAAGGCTGGGGAGTGTTGGGGAGTGAGGGGAAGAGATCAACCAAAGGACTTGTATGCATGCATATAAGCACAACCAACAGACACAAGACACTGGGGGTGTGGGATGAGGGCATGCAATAGGGGGTAGGGGAGGCTGGGGGAAGGTCAATGGGGGTAAAAAAGGAGATATATGTACTACTATGTGTAATACTTTCAACAATAAAATAAAATTTAAAATAAATAAATTAAAAAAAAATAGAAACCAGATTTGGCTCAACTCAGGCCTCTCCTGTTATCTCGCACTATCCTGATGCACCCTATTACAGCCCTGCCTGTTGTATGGCATTTGAACTTGAATTCCTTCTTCTGAGCACTGTCCTGCTCGCATTTCATCCAGAAATTCTTGACCACTCAGCCTCTAACAATCTCTTCAAAAATTGCATAGAGCACTGCTTAATTTACCTATGATCGTGCACCAAGAGAGTCGTCAACAATTGCACAAGAGCTTGACAAAGGTCAAGTATACCAGGCCTCACTCCAAACCCATAAAATCAGACTCTTCATTGTAACAAGATCCCCAGTGGATGTAGGTGAAATAAAATTTGAGAAACACTGATATTAACCATCATTCTATATCTGAATTTGCATTTTCTTTTTTTTAATGTTTTCAATACTTGCTTTAGACAGAGAGGGATAGAAAAATAGAAACATCCATGAGAGAAGAACATCAATCAGCTGCCTCCTATACAGCCCCTACTGGGGATTGTGCCTGCAAACCCGGGCATGTGCCCTGACTGGGAATCAAACCAGTGGCCTCTTGGTTCGTGGGTCAATGCTCAACCATTGAGCCACACTGTCTGGGCTGAATTAGCATTTTCTGTGTTTGTCTAATTAATATTGATATGGGACAGCTTATCAATTAGACTTCAACTATTCTAGTGGCAGAGATTGTATCGGGTATACTTCTTTGGCATATTGTGCTAGGTGAATTAGCAAAGGTTGGTGGACAAAGAAATTAAATAGAAACCTTTCATCTAAAATAAACTTGCTTATTATTTGGCATCTGTCTTCCAAAAAGCTGTACCATATTAGTGACCATAGATAACAATACAAGATGAACAACTGAGGTCTGAGCAAGGCAGTCTCTGCAAATCCATTTCATTTCATCCTGACCTGCTTTCTTTTAGTGTCCTTTGGGCCATATCCCTATCTCGATACATTTTCAAGAGTCACAAGTCAAAGTTACACTTGTAATTAACTAAAATATTTGGCTTGGTTCTTATGAACTTTTACTGCTACTAAAGAAGTTGCAAACATTCCAATCCCTCTACTTCCTTTACGCAGATCTTCTATTGTCTGACCAGTTCGGAAAACCTACCCTGGGTTTTCTCAGGCTGGCATTTCAGCCAACCTAGGTAGCATTTTAAATTTATTCTTAGGCTTATCAAGTATGTCTTACATTTTCTGATATTAAAATACACACATATTAAACATTATATGGGTTTACTTTATTACAACTAAACTCTTCTGGAAGTTAGCAAGCTATGGCCTATGGGATCAAAGCCTACTTTTCTAAATAAAGTTTTATTAGAATACACCGACACACATGCATTTTCATACTGTCCATGGCTGTTTTCATACTACAGTGGGAGAGTTGAGTAATTTTAACAGAGACAATATTGCCCTCAAAATCTAAAATGTATGTCTCTTTAAGAAAAAGATGCCAACTCTTTAATCAATTGTGTGAAAAACAAACAACTAAACTAAACAGTACATTTGGCACTTGGCAGACAAATGATTGTGTGATTTATTTTTCTAGTTTTTAACATGCCCTGAGTACTTAGCATGAATGAGTGACACGCAGAGAAAGGGGAACACAGGAACTGGCATTTAAAAGAAAGCAAAAGGTCATGTCATGTTTCTTTAACCATGATAAACAACCTGTCATTCATGTGCCTACTGAATGTGTTTTGGACTCTGAGTTCTCAATTATTTTTTATGTGCAAACTTAAATTATACTTTCATGTATCAGTGTATTTCTTTAGATTCTATCTTCAGAAAAGGTGTAGAATATTTATTTTATTTATATATTCACTAGTTTATTTGTCTAGGATGTGCCATGAGTATAATATGTCCATAACACTATGCTAGGTACTATAGCAAACTAAATCAAACTACACTCTTACAAAAATTGTTTACAATCCCTATAGGATTATGTGAGCAATTGGGCTACAAAATATAAATTTGCATTGATCACCAGATTTGATTAAACGATCCTTCATTGTGAATGTCCATTTTCTGTGTGCTTACTGAACTAAAGTAATAACTTTGATATAAAATAGTGACTCCAAACAGGCAGCCCTGACATACAGATAGGAGGAAAAAGTGCTAAAAGGCAAAACTGTGGGCAGGTGAACCCCACTATCTACCCTTAGTGATCTACCTAGACAGCTCAAGATCAAACCATGAGGAGAACTGAACATCATCCATTGTTCACAACAGCAGAGCAGAGGTGAAAAATATCCTATATAATAAAGAGTTAATATGATAATTAGACCAGACGGTGGAACGACCTTCCAGAATGACCTTTGGAATGACCTCTGGGTAGGGGATGGGGCCACGGGGCTGCGAGGGCTGAGGCAGCCAGGGCTGTGAAGGCCTACTCTTGCACAAATTTTGTGCATCGGGCATCTAGTTAGAAATAAGTTGCCTGAAACCCTGACACCCTGACATCCTTTTAGGGATATTTTAGAACAAAATACTAATAAAAATTTATTCCATTTTTTTTGAAGACACATTTAAAAGTACCATGAGCAGAGTGAAGTCAAATAAATTTCTTCAGATATAGGATCCAAAGAAAAGACAGCTAAGAACACACCAAATACTATTGTAATATGTAATACAGCATACTTTGCATGAAATGGAGCTTCAGTTAGAGAGATAATCAACCTACTTGAGGGTCATTCTCCACCCAATTTTGTTCTTCTTGAACTCCAATTTGTTCTCTAGACTAGAGCCAGAGCAATATTTTGAAACAAATGTTTGGCCTCACTGCTCATAAAACACTTGTATGAAAACTGCCAAATACGTATAATACTTATAATGAATTCAAGGCCTTACATGATCTGGCTGCTATCTACTACTCAATATTTCTTTTGCTGTAACACACATTCCTCTTTCTCTCTCTCTTTCTCTTTCTCTCCACACACTCAACATTCATACACACCTGTGTTCTGCTGGCCTTTCAAAAAAGTATCAGATTCAGAAGACTTCTTCCAGGAAGAACTCCTTTCACATCCCTAAAATAAATTTTAACATGTTAGAGCAATCTTCACTTCCTCTGAAAGGTTTCACTCATCTGTGTATCCACATTAAAACAAATTAATTATATGATCGCATGGTATCACACACTCCTCTTCATAGAAATTATCTCCACTGTTATTTTTCACTTAGATGTGTGATTATTGAAATATCTTGGAGATTCCTAGATTGTAACCTCCATGAGGGCAGGACCTTTTGTGTTTTTTTTGTTGTTGTTGTTGTTGTTTTTTTCTGGCATTCAAAACCGAGGGTAGGCACAAATAATATGGACTTTGGAGTCACAAGGCTGGGGTAACTCTTAGAATTACCCTTTACCAGCTATTTGATGTTACACAAGTTAATTAATGTCTGTAAACTTGAGTTATTCAATTATAAAGTATTATCAATATATTGTATGGATATTGATGAAAATTTATTATAAAAGGCAATTATTATTACAGATGCATATTCAGTTCTTAAAGATTCTTAATGTTCATTAAAGTTCTTCCACTAGTATGTTATGACCACTAGTTACTTTTTCTGGGCAACCTAGGCAGATATTCATGCTAAAACTGAGTCAAGCATGTCATAAGAATGAGCTAGACCAGTGGGATTTACACTTGGAATTGACAGGAGGATAAACCTGATGTGCTTCCTCAAACATCATTAAATCAGCAGGCTTTTATTTGTAAATAAGAGTCAGTGAAATATATATTTTCTATTGACTTTTGGGT
The DNA here is from genome assembly GCF_963455305.1 of Plecotus auritus. Classification (NCBI taxonomy): domain Eukaryota; kingdom Metazoa; phylum Chordata; class Mammalia; order Chiroptera; family Vespertilionidae; genus Plecotus; species Plecotus auritus. The sequence continues at coordinate 96,278,278 of NC_137776.1, forward strand.
AAAAACTTGTCTGATCCAATTTTTTAAAGCATTTATACAATTATGAATCATGTTTCTTGATTAATTTACTTCATTTTCCAGGACTCAAATAAGAAACAGAAACTCCTTCAGTGGCAGGCAGCTGAAAGAATTTGAACTTGTCTAAATACTTTCCAAAGCATCTGGAGGAAGTGCAGGTGACTGATATAGGGAGGATGTGATCCATTGTTTATCGATCTATACACAATGTGTTTATAACATAAGATCTACTGGAGATAATATGAGAACATTTCTTGGGCCATCTGCCTACACTTATTTATCTCTAGTTTAGATCAAATTTAGAGTTTGGCTTCATGTAGGTTTAGGGTTATTTTATTTTGATAGAAACAACTGGATTAATTTATGTCTCAAGTACTTGATGTTGAAAATGTGTTTTTATTATTAAACTAGAGGCCCGGTGCACAAATTCGTAGCATTATTTACTATGGGGTCCTGACCTCGGCCGAGGGACCCCACTGGTGCATGAATCCATGCATCGGGCCTCTAGTATGCATATAAGATCTTTGGTTAAACTCTTCCCTCCCTTCTCCCTTCCCTCTAAGATCCATCATTCTGTTCCATGTTTCCATGCCCGTGTGTTGAGCATCTGCCCCCAGTGGCCAGTGCATGTCAGAGCTACTGGTCAAATGGTCACTTAGGCTTTTATATATATAAAAGATTATAGTTGACATACAATATTATATTAGTTTCAGGTGTACAATGTAGTGATTAGACATGTATATAGTAAATTAACAAAGTGGTTACCCAATAAGTCTAATACCAATCTAGCACCATACATAGTTACTACAATATTATTAACTACTAGAGGCCTGGTGCATGAAATTCATGCACAGGGGGGTGTGTCCCTCAGCCCAGCCTGCACCCTCTCCAATCTGGGACCTCTCAAGGGATGTCCAACTGTCCTACCTGGATCGGGCCTAAATGGGCAGTTGGACATCCCTCTCACAATCCAGGACTGCTGGCTCCCAACGGCTTGCTTGTTTGCCTTCCTGATTGCCCCTAACCACTTCTGCCTGCCAGCCTGATCACCACTTAACCATTCCCCTGACAGCCTGATTGATGCCTAACTGCACCCCTGCCAGCCTGATTACCCCTAACTGACCTTCCCTGCAGGCCTGGTCACCCCTAACTGCCCTCCCCTGAAGGCCGGTTGCCCCCAACTTCCCTCCTCTGCTGGCCTGGTCACCCCTAACTGCCCTCCCCTGCAGGCTTGATCACCCCCAACTGCCCTCCCTTGCAGACCTGTCCCTCCCAACTGCCCTCCCCTGCTGGTCATCTTGTCATGGCCATCTTGTGTCCACATGGGGGCAGCCATCTTTAACCACATGGGAGCATCCATCTTGTGTGTTGGAGTGATGGTCAATTTGCATATCACTCTTTTATTAGATAGGATAGAGGCCTGGTGCATTGGTGGGGGCCAGCTTGTTTGCCCTGAAGGGTGTCCCAGATCAGGGTGGGGGTTCCCTCCCTTGGGGCATGGGGCAGCCTGGGTGAGGGGCCTGTGGTGGTTTGCCGGCTGGCCACACCCCCCGGTGACCCAAGCCGAGGCCCTGAGATCTGGGATTTATTTATCTTCTATAATTGAAACTTTGTAGCCTTGAGCAGAGCCAAGCCTCCTGCTCTCTATGTGGCCACAGCCATTTTTGTTGGGATTTATTTATCTTCTGTAATTGAAACTTTGTAGCTTTGAGTGTAGGCCTGGGCCAGCTAGGGCGGCAAGGAAGCTTGGCTTCCTCCATTGCCAGGGAAACCCAAGCCTCCTGCTTGCTGCAGCTCCGTGGCAGCAGCCATCTTGGTTGGGTTAATTTACATATTCACTCCTGATTGGCTGGTGACTTGGCTTGTGGGTGTAGCAGAGGTATGGTCAATTTGCATATTACTCTTTTATTACATAGGATATCACAAATGCTGTCCTTTATGTGCCCATGACTACTTTATAAGTGCCAATTTATAATTCCCTTCACCTTTTCCACACAGCCTTCACCTTTTCCACACAGCCTTCCAACCCCTTAACCCTAACCCTAACCCTAACCCTAACCCTAACCCTAACCTGGCAAAAATCAATTTGTTCTCTGTATCTATAAATTTGTTTTGTTTTTTAAGTTTCACATAGGAGTAAAGTCATATGGCATTTGTCTTTCTCTGAATGACTTATTTCGTTTAGCATATACTCTCTAGGTCTAACCATGTTGTCTCAAATGACAAGATTTCATTATTTTTATGGCCAAGTAATATACTTTTGTATGCATGGCTCACATCTTCTATTGATAGACACTTAAGTTGCTTCCATATCTCAGTCATAGTAAATGATGCTACAAAAATATAGGACTGTGTGTATCTTTTCCAATTAGTACATAGGATTTCTTCAGATAGATTCCAAGAAGTGGAATTGCTGGGTCATATGATAGCACTATTTTTAATTTTTTTAGTAACCTCTGTACTGCTTTCCATTGGGCTGCACCAATTTACAATCCAAACAGCAGTGCAAGAGGGTTCCCTTTTCTCCACATCCTTCCCAACACTTGTTGTTGTTTTTTATTTACTGATGATAGCCATTCTGACAGTTGTGAGATGATATTTCATTGTGTTTTATTTTGCATTGCTCTTATGATTAGTGATGTTGAGCATCTTTTCATATGTCTATTGGCCATCTGTATGTTCTCTTTGAAGAACTGTCTATTCAGTTCCTCTGTTTATTTTTAAACCTAATTGTTTAATTTTTGGGGGTGTTAATTTGTATGAATTTCTTATATTTTTTATATTAACCCCTTGTTAGATCTATCATTGAAAAATAACTTCACCCATTTAATAGATCGACCTTTCATTTTGCAATTGAATCTTCATTTCTGTGGGCATTTTGATTGGAGGGATTTACCCCCAAGCTGATTGGAGGCAAGCACTAGCTGCAACCACTGTGGAGGATCAGCTGTGCAGAGGCTGATTACATCGCCCCTGAATTTTACTAACTTTAGAGATGGTTGGTGGTGCTTTGACATAGTCTGAAGCTGTCCACAGAGTGTGCTGGCTTTCAGATCTCCTGGGAGATGCTGGCCAAGTTCAGTGCCTTGCCTGGGCCACCTGGCATGAGCTACAAAGCAATCTGCCTATGGCTGCTACTTGTTCTGGGCTTGGAGTTTCCCAGGAGCAGCCAAGTTGTAAACCAAGGCGCCCTGCCACCAGTGCCAGACCAGGAGCTGCTTAGCCAGATGTACAGGGCACATTGAGGCCAGGTGCTACTTGTTTGGGGATTGTGAAACTTTGGAAGTCTTTTGGGAAAGTCCGTGGCTGTGAGTCAAGATAGGCCATTTGCATGGAAAAGTCACTGGAAATAGCTTGGGAGGCCTGCAAGTTGGGTGGTCTCAGGGAATCAGTAGGACAGGCCAAACAGTGTGAGTGATGTTGGTGGAGACTCAGATATACTTCCTGCCTGACAGTTCTGTCGGGGAGATGGTTCAGAAAAGGAACAATGGCCTCTGCCAGCACTTCTGTCTGGGAGAAAGCTGCCCCTCCAGCCCTCATGCTGATGCCACACAGTTCAGTTCCTTTCCATATGTTCCTGGTACATGTAGAGCTGCTGCCCCAAGCTGGAGCTCAGAGCAAGTGAGTTTGAGTCATTCAAAGTACTGAACAGTGGCTCTGCATCTCACTCGGTCATATGTGAAAATCCTGTTGATTTTCACACCCAGGAGTTATGAGAACTTCTCTTCTCAGCACTGGCACCCTGGGCTGGGAGCTTGGTGTGGGACTAGGGACCCTAACTCCTGAGGGGGCACCTTTACAGCTGAGATATCCCTCCTGATATATAGCCAACACTTGTGGGTGTGAGACCATCCTGTTCCCTAGTCTCTGCCCCTTCTACCAGTCTCAATGTGGCTTCTTCTTTATATCCTTAATAATTATACTTCTTTCTGTTCAGCTAGATTTCAGGTGGCTCTCAATGATGGATTTCTATACTTTAGTTGTAATTTTAATGTAGTTGTAGGAGGATGCAATACCGAAGCTCTCCATCACTCCTGGTTCTCAATCACGACACAGTGGGTGTGGGAGTGGCCTGCTCCACATCGCTAGTGGGTGTGGGAGTGGCCTGCTCCTACCATCAAGGTAGCCTAGCTTATTTTTTGTTCTTAGTTATAAGAATTATGTTCTTCAGTCTTCAGGTAATTCTAAATTATTATTGTTCTATAATTTAGTTATAATTTTGATATGGTCATAGTAGGTAGTGAGCACAGCATTTACCTACTCTACCATCTTGACTGGAAGTTGAAAATACATTTCAAAAATATTTTCACTTCTATAAAGCAAACCAATATTGAGATATTATATCTAAATACTTTAATTTCCTTTTTAAACCAATTTTAAGAACTATCGGATAACTAAATTTGATTGAAATTTTGTCCTTTTTAAAAGTCAGGAGCACATTTTAATATACTTAAAGAACAGGTTATAATTGTACCTTACAAACTGAACAAGTCAATTTAGTCTCTGAGCTGACTTTATCTTCTGCCACCCCTTGGAACTCTGCTTTTTATATGCCATAGACTGAATTTCCTATTCTCTAGTGGACACTGTAGAATGTAATGGTCTCAAAGAACCAGTGAAAATGTAAAATAAGAAATGAAGGGAGCAGAAAAATAAATGATTGAAATAATAGTAAATATTTATTGAGGTACTCCTTTTGCATTTATGAAATAAACAGCAGTGAATTTGGGAAATAACAATAAAATGAAATAAATGTCTCATATTTGACAGATGAGAAACTTAGTCATTTTTGTTTATGAAAACACAAAGGTTTAAACCCAGTTCTGTATAATGGCCTAAATATTATTTTTCCTAATATACCATTGATTAAAACTTTTCAATGGCTTGCAAGCAATAATATAAAAGGAGGCATCACAATCATTGCATTCACACTTTAAAAAATCCACAATTAAGAACAATAATTATAGCCCTAACCGGTTTGGCTCAGTGGATAGAGCGTCGGCCTGCGGACTCAAGGGTCCCAGGTTCGATTCCAGTCAAGGGCATGTATCTTGGTTGCGGGCACATCCCCAGTGGCGTGTGCAGGAGGCAGCTGATCGATGTTTCTTTCTCATCGATGTTTCTGGCTCTCTATCCCTCTCCCTTCCTCTCTGTAAAAAATCAATAAAATATATTAAAAAAAAATTTTAAAAAAAAAAGAACAATAATTATAATACATCTAAATTAATGAAAATAACAAATACTGAAAAAATACTGGCATCTAGGCAGATATTATCAAAGTGATTAACAAAAAAGTATACATAATTCCTATGGTTAAAGGATGTTCTCTTATAGAAAAATTATCAGCACTCAGAATATATAAAGGAGCTGAATGAGAAAGATAAATGACAGTTAATAGTTGGAAAAAAAAATCAGCACCTACAACTCCACAAAAACCAAAAGGGTTGCAAGGCTTTTCTGTTAAACAAAAAAAAAAAAAAAAAAAAAGATGGGGAACTATAGAACTTGGACCAGGAACTGCCTACTGATGTGTGCTTCCAGATTACTGAAGGCAAGGTGAGGAAATGGTTAGTGTACTAGTGACCTTTGGGATGTATGTGCCATGAAGGAGGGACTCTCAGAGGTTGTGCTCACTGTTAGCTCAAGTGCCTAGAATAGTGTCTGACATGAAAAAGATACTCACTACTCATTAGAGGTATGGATGTTTATACTATTGCTTTTGAAATCTTAAGTGAAAAAGGCAAATTCAGGGCTTTCAGTCAAAATAGTGGCCGAGGTAAATGCTATACTCACAGCCTTCCACAACCACATCAAAATTACAACTAACTTACTGAAAAACCATCATTTGGAACCTCCTGAAGAGAAGTCCTATAACTAAAGATATAGAAAGGAAGCCACATCTTTTTTTAATTCTTTATTGTTTAAAGTATTAGATGAGTCTCCTTTTCCCCCCATTGACCTCTCCCCAGCCACCCCCATTCCCCGCACATGCCCTCACCCCCCTACTATCTTTGTCCATTGGTTATGCTCATATGCATGCATACAAGGCCTTTGATTTATCTCTTACCATGTCAACCCTCCTTTCCCTCATAGGATGGACAGTCTGTTTGATGCTTCTATGTTTCTGGTTCTATTTTTGTTCATCAGTTTATGTTGTTCATTATATTCCACAAATGAGTGAGATCATATGATATTTATCTTTGTCTGACTGGCTTATTTCACTTAGCATAATGCTTTCCAGTTCCATCCATGCTGTTGCAAATGGTAAGAGTTCCTTCTATTTTACAGCAGCATAGTATTCCATTATGCAGGTGTACCACAGTTTTCTAATCCACTCATCTGCTGATGGGCATTTAGGCTGTTTCCAAATCTTAGCTATGGTAAATTGTGCTGCTATGAACATAGGGGTGCATATATCCTTTCTGATTTGTGTTTCTGATTTCTTGGGATGTATTCCTAGAAGTGGGATCACTGGGTTAAATGGGAATTCCATTTTTAATTTTTGAGGAAAGGCCATACTGTTCTCCACAGTGGCTGCACCAGTCTGCATTCCCACCAGCAGTGCACGGGGGTTTCTTTTTCTCCACATCCTCGCCAGCATTTGTCATTTGTTGATTTGTTGATGATAGCCATTCTGACAGGTGTGAGATGGTACCACATTGGAGTTTTGATTTGCATCTCTCAGATAATTAGTGACTTTGAGCATGTTTTCATATGTCTCTTGGCCTTCTGTATGTCCTGATTTAAAAGGTGTCTATTTGGGACCTTTGCCCATTTTTGATTGGATTGTTTATATTCCTTTTGTTAAGTTGTATGGGTTCCCTCTAAATGTTGGAGATTAAACCCTTATCAGAGATAACATTGGCAAATATATTATCCCATGCAGGGGGTTTTCTTGTTGTTTTGTTGATAGTTTCTTTTGCTGTACAGAAGCTTTTTACTTTGATGTAATCTCATTTGTTTATTTTCTACTTAGTTTCCATTGCCCTAGGAGCTATATGGCTAAAGATATTGCTATGACAAATGTCTGCTATTTTGCTGCCTATGGATTCTTCTAAGATTTTATTGTTTCCCATCTTATGTTTAAGTCCTTTATCCATTTTGAATTTATTTTTGTTTATAGTGTAAGTTGGTGAATAAAGAAAAAAAAAGCCACATCCAGTTTGGTGGGAGGGGTAGAGACAAAGAACAAGCTGGTCCCACACTCATGTATGCTGGTTAAAAATCAGGAGGGCTTAGTTGGTTGAGTGTCATTCTGTGTTTGATTCCTGGTCAGAGAATATGCCCAGGTTGCAGGTTTGATTCCCCATTGGGGTGCTTGCTAGATGCAACTGATTGGTGTTTCTCACATCGATGTTTCTCTCTAGTGCTCATTCTTCCTCTCCCTTCCTCTCTCTCTAAAATCAATAAAAACATACTTTAAAATAAAAATAAAACATAAACATCTGAAGGGATATCTTGACTGCAGAAGTCCCCCCTGAGGAGAAAGGGGTCCCAGCCTCATACCAGGCATTCCAGCCCAGGGTTCCAGTGCCAGACAGAGGAATCCCCATAATTTATGGCTGTAAAAAACAGTGATATTGTGGCTGAGTGATACTGAGGACTGTCAGAGTCCCAGGCAGTTCCTCTTAAAGGGCCCAGGCATGGACTTACTAGGGCTCACTTGCTTTGAGCTCCTGAACTGGGGCAGCAGCTCAAAAGGCACCAGGGATATGCAGGAGGGATTGAAGTGTCTGGCCTTGGTTTGAAGCTTGGCCTCGCCTGGACACCCCCAAGGCCAGCACAAGTAACAGCCCTCTATAGATTGCTTTGTGACTCATGCTGGGTTGCCCCGGGTAGAACACAGACAGTGGCTGACCTTGGACTGCACCTGCCAGAAGGTCCTGGAGCCATCATACCTGGTGGATAGCATCAGACCACATCAAAGCACCACTCAACCCCCACCACAAGCAACAAACTCAGTATCACTAGAGCCTGCTGAAGTAAGTCCTGCTCTGTGAAGTGAGTCTTTACACAGTTAAGCCACCACCATGAAGGTCCCTGTCAGTCCTTGCAGTGGATGGGCCTAGGGTCAATCCTTCCATTAATGCACCAAAGAAACCCAGGCTAAAGGCTCAACTATAACATAAAGGTGTACACAAGGGTGGAAGCAAATTTGGAGCTGGGTGAACAGGGAGGCTGGGCCATAGGACCTTACATGACACCTACTATATTAGGCCACTCTACCGAGCCTGGGAGATGTAGCAGCTCTATCTAATATATAGAAACAAAAACAGGGAAACTGGCCAAATGAGGAGATAAAACTGGCCAAAATGAAAGAGTAGAACAAAACTTGAAGAAAAGAACTAAACTAAATGGAAATAAGCAATCAACCATATGCAAAATTCAAAACACTGGTTATAAGGATGCTCAATGAAATTAGAAAGATGATAGGTTAGTTGAAAGAAAGCCTATCACTTACCAAGCCCAAGGAGATATAATCAAAGCTTAAGAAAGGCCCCAAACCTGCTCTCTCTCCACAGCAGCCACAAGGGCCTGAGTGTGGCAACCCAGCCCACCAAAGCACTGCCTGGAAAGTGGGCCAGACAGGAACAGAGACTGTGCTGGACTATTGGAGTTTCAAATGGCTGGCTAATGGCACGAGCTCTGGGTTCTGGCATCCTCCTGGGCTTGATGAGGACAAATGTGAGCCTGCAGCTTCAGTGGCTGGACATCTGCAGCAGCCAGATGGAGCTGAGCCACCTGGTTGGGGATTGAGCAGTGTGGCAGCCTCTTCAAGGGCAGCTATGCCCTGCTCGTCCCTCCAATAAATCTTGCCACTTTACCTCAAATCCTCCCATGCATGAGTCCCCAACATTCTCATAACATTGCAGGAATCTCTTTCTGGATCAGTCCAGCAGACCCACCTTGGTCCCAATCCAGGTCTGACAACTAAACTTCTCTGTTTCATCCGTAGGTCCTGGTTGGCACAGTACCTGGAACATTTTGGCCCTCAAATATCTTTACTTAATTAAATGATCATGCACAGTTCACAAATCGCCTGCGTGTTTATGCATGGCTGTTTGAGAATGCACCCATATAAAGCAAGTGATCTTTTTATCGCCAAAATTCTAGTTTCCCATGCAAAATTTTGGAAAGATAAATTCAGGACTAAAAACTCCAGAAAACCTGGATTTATTCATCTTTCAAAACAGAACTCATCAAGAACTGTCCCATTTGATACTCTCAGGGGTGGAAAGATACAACTTACTCAGAAATACTCAGGAAATGATAAAATTTTCACTTTAAAGACAGGAACTGAAATTTCTAGCTATAGGACCTTAACTCTCCAGATCTCAGCTACCCAAATTCAATAAACATTCTAATTTGATTGTATAGTTCATAGTGTAGTGAAAATGAAACAAGTCAACACCTAAAAAGCATATTTTATTATATGCATCTTCATAATAATAATATGAAATTAAAGTTACTTCTATGGTTTTCCATATAAGAATAGAGAGGTATAAAGTGATTAAATAAACTTTCCAAGGAAATCTAACCAGTCTTGTCATTAGAGCTGCTATGACCTTGTAATTTATTACCCCAAAGCTGCATAACATAAAACAATAATTTACTATGTTCATAGGGCCACTCATTCTGTGGATCAGGAATACGCACAGGGCATAATGGGGTCGCCTTTCTGTGATCCAGTGTCTGGATCCTCAGCAGAAATTATCTGAAGATACACTCACCTACATATGTGGCAGGGATGCTGGCTGTTTGGTCGGATGCCTTGTTTTATCTCTACACTAGAGGCCAGGTGCATGAAATTCGTGCCTGGGTACGGTCCCTATGCCTGGCCTGCGATTGGTCATCTTCTCCAGCTGCCCACCCCCGGTTCTCCTTTCGCCATCAGGTGATCGGTGCCTGGTGGTAGGGGGAAGGGACCGAGAGGTGTTCAGTGTGCCTCATAGTAACTGGTCCAGCAGTCGTTCTGGTTATTCTGCTGTTAGGGTCAGTTTGCATATTACCCTTTTATTATATAAGATGGGCTGCTTGAGCCTTCTTCCCTCATAGTGACTGGTTTGAAGGGCAAGAACGCTGATGGTATTTAAGGCAGAGCCCACTCTGCTTGTTATGGTGTAGTCTCAACTGTCATGCCAGGATGCTCTGTGGCATCCTGTTCGGCCAGGCAGTCGCAGCGCTCCCGTCTCCTGTGGAAAGGAAACAGACTGCCTCTGGGTGGGCAATGATGAGTTTCTGGAAGAGCATATTAGACCAGGAATATGGTTTATTTTCAATTGAACTATTAATTGAGATAATTGTATATTGTACTGTAGTTGTGGGAAATGATACAGACAGCTCCCAGGTGTTTTCCACCCATTTCTTCGTATAGCTTCATCTTCTAAATAATATTATCACAACCGGGTATTAATATTCCTGCAATATTAATTAATATCTATAATATTTCCCTAGTTTCACCTTATAGTGATTTTTAAGACAGCTTACGACACAAAGTAATGGTAAAGCTGGGTCAAATCCATGGCTCAAAACCCATGGCTCAAAAGCTGTGCACTTAACCACTGTAGGATATAATATAGGACCACTCTATTTTTGCAAAGTTTAAAATAACATACACAAAACAAGCATTCTGGCAAGCTCAGTATCCACTGCTGTTTAGAATGAATACTTTATTATATTTATTTTTTAGTTTCAATAATAGTAGGTGCAAAAAATTTCATTCACCCACTACCCCCAAACATTACTATCCATAACAATGTCTAACTGATAAATTAGCATAATAAAGAGTAACAACAGAGGAAATCAAACAACTACAACAGAAAAATATGACCATTCCCCACATTTCTACCATGTGCTGAGCTCTTTAATACTTAGTATTCACAATGTCTAATCTTTGTAGGAGTCCCTAATAGTAGATAACAATTGTTCATTCTCATTGTACCAAAAAGTAAATGAATATATTAAAAACGTAAACAATAGGCATAGAGTTTTAATATTGCTACGTTATAACCTATAGATCAATCTAAAATCAAATTCCTTAATCTAAACATTTTGTATCTTTCTCTCTTCTGTAAATAAACTATCCAAGTAATAGAATAAGAAAAAATTAAAAGATTCTGCTTTCCTATTTTCTGCCTAACATCTACTTGGCTGATCTTGAGTCACCAAATGTCAGAGTTAAAAGTTGATTTTCATGGTTCATGTTAGGAGCTAGTGACTGCTGTATATTAATCCTTCAAAGCCATGATAGAATGAATCCATTCTTGAATAAAAATTTTAAATTATAGTTAGATCTTTAGATTCATGGATTGAATAATGGCAGAGTACTTTCCTTCAAGAAACTAAAAATGCAAGCAGAAACCTTCACTAGTTAATTGGGATGATAGAGCATTGCCTCTGACTATCTTTAGGGACTTATAATCGGGTAAATTTTTGTAAAGTTTATGTGTAATATTTTTTATTATGCCAATTGCAAGAAGTTTAAATAAAGTCACTGTTCTGAAATAATTATGACATTTCAGCAGGCTACAATTCCTTCAGTATAAAGAATTGTAGCTAACTTGACCTTTTTTAAAACCTTTTTTTGAACCATTCATGTTACAAAGAAAAAGTTCAAATCAATCAATCAAGTACTTACTGAGAATCTGAAGAATTGTGGTACAAGTAAAAGCCACATCAAATATGTGTTCTGGTTAATTTCTATAAATAAAATCAGTAAATACAAACACAAAAATGCAAAGTAGTACATAAAGACAGGTTATAATTTTTAAGTGCTTTAACTGTCATGGTATGGTAGTGATGGAGAAAGACTGATAACCAGAAAACTTATTTATTTGATATCTTTTTCTTCCACTCCTTAAGTGTTAGCAAGCTTTCAGGCACTGTTTTTATCATTGCCTTATTTTACCTCCCCCTCTTGTGTGAGTGGATTCAAGTCCTGTGTTGCCAGCACATCTCCTGCAGCTCTGATGGAATAGCAACAGTGCCAGAGATTCAGACTCTTGATAAGAGTGGCCGGGATATTTTACCCAGCTTTGCTAGTGAGGCAGTGCACCAGTAACCAACCACAGCATCCATCACCACCACTCACTGCCTGCCTCAGCCACTCAGCCCTGACGTGATTTGAACTCTGCCCTCACAGATTCTTAGACATGAAACCTTGTTGCTATAGCTCCCTAAGGACTGGTTCTACCTTCTTTGATATTCTGTGTAATATATAACAGCAAAATAGGTTTCTTTAAATGAGTGGGTCTTCAATTTTGTGAAAATTCTATTTATGGTTTTAATTCTGCATGTGGTTAAAGTCCACAGTAGATTTTTCAACAACAGTAACATCACAGTATAATTACTTTAATTCCTGTTGATATGCTTGTGACTCAGAAATGTGTATCTTCAATCGGAATTCCATTCTGATCTTCTTTTAAAGGCTGTGTCTGATTTCTCTCTGCCTGGCCTTTGTGGCACACTAGGAGTGCCTGAAGAAACGAGTACATGCTGAGCCTTAGCTGACTACATGACCTTGGACTAGTTCACCAGCTCTTCAATGTGCATTGCCTCATCTGACATATAAGAGAAGCAGACTGGCTCATCCCTATGAGTTATTCCACTTTTGACATCTAGTAATTCTATTTCTAAATAACCAACTACTACTATTTTAGTACTTTTATATCAAATATTAATATGATGTAACATTTCTTCAGTAGTATCAACATTATTTTAAAACTTAGCTATGATGACAGTAATGAAATCTGAAAATAACATGAAGTAATGAACTCTAAACATTTTAATAAGTCTCAGTTAAATAACAAGATAACTAAAATATTGTCAGAGAAATTCACTGAGAATATTCTACTCAGATGAAAACTTTATGAGTCTTTGGGGATTAACAATAATGCTTTCTTCCACAGTGAGGATAAAAATTGCTAGCATCACATGTTAAGTTACTAGACCATTGTTGAGAAGACATGTCTCATATTAAAAATGAAAATAGATGAGCTGCAACTGCATCCTCTTAGGAGTTTTATCAATGGATTTGAAAATGGCTTTGTCATATTCAATAGGCTTTGTTCACTTATGAGAAAGAAAAGGTTCAGTGGCCCATAGACCTTTCTACTTTACATCACTCAGAGACCTACAGCCAGTGTCCTTCTCCCTAATTCATTCATTCTATCATCATGAATACAAATATAGAAGTATTTTTTAAAAGGTATTACTTCAGTTCTTACTATAAGGCATATTTAATCACTTAATTTTCTTATTTATTATTAATATCTACTCTTACAAGCACTTAGAAAGTACTATGCTAGATCTCAAGAGAATTACAACCTAATGCAAGAAGCAACATACCAAAATTGAATCTAAGGAAGTAAATGTTCTGATGTCACATGAAGGCAACTGTTAATTATTCTTTCAGGATAGTTATGTTAAAATGGGACAAAATATGTGGAGGAGCCCCTAGAAAAGCGTTTTAGAATAGTGTAGAGGATGTGTTCCCTCTCAAGCTAAATTGCAAGTAATAAGCACTGCATGATTACAATCTATAACACTTTAAGAAGGCAATTCTATTTTATGATATATAAGAAGGAAAGCTAACCATATTATACATGTTATCTCAATTAATCATTATAAAACCTGTTGAGTTCTAAAATACTGTTAGATTAGAATCCTTCATCTGGTCAGCCAAGTGGTCTAGACCTTGCCCAGTGGACCTGCTTAAAGCTAATGATCATGCTATTTGCAGCAATAGTTGGGGTAGCAATGATGGAGTCCCAGGAATCCAGATTCAAAGTTATTAGATACTTATGGATAGGGCTATGTGGTGGCTAAGGACAGTGCCTCTTAGGCTTTCACTTTGAGAATCAGAAGAAAAGTTTATTGAATTTCCTTTTTCTGGGTACCAATCCCCGGTGATGTTTCTTGTGTTCAGTAGAATAAATTGGGGCTCATAAGTTTACATATCTGTCATGTTCCCTGATGACTTGACAATGCTGATATGAGAATCCCACTTTAGCTAACCCTGGTTTAGTGTGAGTTTTCAAGCCAATATAGTGGGATTTGAAATTCTGCTATAACATTAACTACTTGTGTGGCCTTGGACCTCAATGTTTCATCAGCAAAATGGGATTAATCATAGTCTTTACCTCATAAATTATTATGAGAATCAATAGGCCAATTCATATAAAGTGCTTACAAATGTGTCTATTGTGCCCACCACCACCACCACCACCAACACCACTAGCATCATAGGCCATTTTTCATAGAGCTCAGTCATCAAAGAATACACCTGGCTTAAGTGGACAGGCAGAAAAGAAACTAAAAAGAAAGAACATAGAACTAACTATAAAGTAAATAGCTAAATAGTTCCAGTGTTTGCTCAACACTGTATATAATAAGTCTCAGATGAATAATTCTGATAAAAATAAGTCTTGATTCAATCCTGAAAAATAAGTATACAAGATGTTCCCTGAAGGTAGAACTGCACTTATCTAATCTTCAAACTACAATTTTCCACACAGGCCTGACACAGAACTGACACTCATTGCTGACTATACTATGAGCCAACAGGCTCTAACTTTGAAAAATCACTTTATCATTCAATTAGAATTTCTAAAAAAAATAAAAACAAAATGTTTATCTCTCTCTCTCTCTCTCTCTCTCTCTCTCTCTCTCTCTCACACACACACACACACACACACACACACACACACACCTCTATGAGGCACTGCTTTCTCCACATTATAAATAAAATCCTAGAGGCACAGAAAAGTTAAGTAACTTGCCCTTTAATAAGTAGGAAATAGAGTACAGTCAAAATTGCATTTCCATTCTTGCTCTATTCTGCCAATTGCAGCCTGAATGTGGGAGTGGAAGTTATTATATATTATTTTTCTTCCTAATAATTGTGATTGCATTAGGATATAATACAATTTATAGGGTATACGTTAGTGTCTTTTTAAAGAATTCCTGAAACTGTCTCATGTTTATTTCCATTGCATAACTGACCTTTTATCTATGAAGAATCCTGCTGTAGAAGCTTAAAAAGAGTCCATAAAGACTGAAAATTTAATTAATTGTTAATTAAAAATTGTTGAAAAACAGGAGCACATTCAAATGCTAGCAATTAATTGACATTTTCTTTGCTCTTATTAAGAAAATGGAAACCTCAATCTTTTGTGGTCTCAGTGAATGATAGTCCCTGTGAGTTCAAGCTCTAGCTTTCTCTATTCTGGTAATTCTATGTAGTCTATAACTTAGATAGAGGTGTAGTTGTACATATAGACATTCCTCTTCAAATAAATTTATATTTCTTCCCACTGTCTAGGAAAACTTCAGCTTTAGGTCAATTATGTAGATTAATGTAGGTTGATTGCTTTATTTTGGTCAAGTATTCATCATCCTATATATAATAAAAGCCCAGCAACCCAATGGCAGAACAATCAGAATGACCAGTCGACCAGTCGCTATGATGTGCACTGACCACCAGGGGGCAGACGCTCAACACAGGAGTCAGTGTGCTACCGCAGTGGGAGCACCACTCAGCTGACAGGGATGAGTGGCTGCTCCTGCTGCAAACCCTGGGCTGATGGGCAGGAACTTAGGCTGTGATCTTTGCCTCCTCTCCCCAGGCTCCTCCTCCTTGCTCCCTGCTGCCTCCTCTGGATGCCCACAGGCCACGCAGCACTACAGCCTGGAGGCTGGGAGGTGGGTTTGTGGCTGCTGTGGGACTGAGGCCTACACTGCCGCCTCTCAGTGCTATTGTCCCTGGGCCTGGCCCCAAATGCGTCCCCTGGAGAGGCGAGTGCTCTGGTTCCATGGAAGATGCCAGACCAGGGAGCAGCAGCTGAGAGGGTGGGTCCAAAGCTGCTTGGCAGACTGGGATGAGCAGTGCCCCCCACAGTGGGCTGATCCCTGCAGGCCACGCCCCCCACCAGTGCACAAATTCTGTGCACTGAGCCTCTAGTATCTAGATAAAACATAAAGCTTTACTCTTTCTACATCATAAATTTTAAAAATCCCCCATAAAGTGCAGAGCATAATAGAATCTAGACCTGTGAGTCCCCTGAACAGTCTCAGTCTTATGTTATCATGTAATTGACAATCACTGCATCCAGTCTTATCTGCAGAGGCACCTGTGCCTTATCTGCATTGTCACTACTGCTCTGCATTAGAACACATTGCATTTCCTTTGCTAATGACAAGACAGAGTTGCATACAATTAAAATAAAGTGCCATTTACTGTCCAGTCTTGAACTGAACAAATGATGTCTACCTTCTCAGTCTTTGATCTTTCTAGGATATCAAACAGTAATTCATTCAAAGCCCATAAAGGTCATTTTATTCTTTCAAGGCTAGTGAGTTATTTAACACCAGAGCTACAATTAGAAGGCTGCATTTAAGTTACTTGCTACAACTAAGCACAGTTTATTTCTAAAAGTGAGATATAGATTATTCATGATCCTCTTTTCAATTTATTCCAAGTTAGTACTTCAGACCCACATGTTCCTTTTTCTGGGTAATCTGTAACACTCTTTCCTGTCAAAAGGCTGCTTCCACCCTGGTCTCTAAGGGCTCCTTTGCCTTGATTACAAGTTATCTGAGTTACCCAAACCCTCAGGTTATTTATCCAGAACCATTTCCTCAGATTTTGTAGAGAGCAAGGCCTCTTGTCTCTTTCAGTCTTTAAATTGACTTCATTTCAGTTTTCCTGACTTTTTAGAAATAATTTCCTCCACCAAATGCAGCATGATCTAAGATCCCTTTGAACTTGGAGAAGCCTTTGGTTTTATATAGATAGCCTTCAAAGTATTATAATTGGGTGGTTTGGAAAAAAATGTGCAGCAAAGAACAAAGAAAATTATTTAAGTTCAAAAAGCTAATTTAATGGTATAACTGAAATTCTATACTATTGACTCACACCTCTAAATTCTTTCCAGTTTTGGAGTTAGAGCTATGTATCAAAGGAATTGAAATTTGTTTTTGCCATCTCCCTGCCCCAATTATCTGCATGCTTTCATCACATCAAAATAGGATACTTAATACATTACTTTTTAATAAAAGCATGAAGGAATAATTGTCAGTGAATGAATAGCATGGACAGCATGGAATAAGAGCACTAGTACTGCAAAGCTTCCACTGGAATGAGACAGGCACCCACAGTCCCACTCCTGTCATACAAACCATATTCTTCACATCCCTGAAAACATAGGGCATTGTCCCTGTTTAACAAAGCAACCATTTTGAGTCCTGCAAATGAAAAGATGTCCTAGACATAATTTGTAGACAGTTCTAGAAAAAGCATGTTATTTTTTTATTATATTTTTATATATGGACTAGAGGCCTGGTTGTCTCTCAGCCCAGCCTTCACCCTCTCCAATCTGGGACCCCTCTCACAATCCAGGACTACTGGTTATCAACCGCTCACCTGCCTGCCTGCCTGATTGCCCCTAACTGCCTCTGCCTGCCAGCCTGATCACCCGCTAACCACTCCCTTGCCAGCCTGATTGATGCCTAACTGCTCCCTTGCTGACCTGATTGCCCCTAACTGCCCTCCCCTGCTGGGCCAGTCACCCCTAACTGCCCTGCCTTGCCAGCCTGGTCTCCCCTAACTGCCCTCCCCTGCTGGCCTGGTCACCCCCAACAGCCCTTCTCTGCAAGCCTGGTCTCCCCTAACTGCCCTCCCTTGCAGGCCTGATCCCTCCCAACTGCCCTCCCCTGCTGGCCTGATTGTCCACAACTGCCCTCCCCTGCCAGCCATCTTGTGTCCACATGGGGGAAGCCATCTTTGACCACATGGGGGTGGTCATCTTGTGTGTTGGGAGTGATGGTCAAGTTGCATATTACTGTTTTATTAGATAGGATTGATATAGATGTCAAAAATTAGGTCTTTTTTATCTAATAAACAACAGCCAACAAAATGAAACATGCAAAGGCTATTTATTCAGTTTGTTATATAGCAAGAGAGTCAGCCACCATGACTATATCCTGTAAGATACTCAAAGGAAGGGAAAGGAGGGGGAAAGTCTTCAGGTAGGACCTAATTGGAGACTGTTGGCATAGGGAAGCAGTAGAAGAGCTACATAGAAATGAGGTCTTCTATTTGATCACATGACTGAGTCGGGGGTATATTTGCCTCTGGGTGGCTCTAAGTTAGAAGTGGAGATAGATACTAGGAAAGTCATAAATTATTAATCAAGTTCTAGAAAATGTGATTCAATTGTTTCAGGAGTTATCGTTTGAATTTCTGGATTGTTACTAGAGACATTGTTCTGACTTCTCATCAGTCTGACTTAACACATAGTAGTCTGGCTTCCTGGGCAGGTTACTATAGGTAATTTGTTGGCTTTTTGAGCTGGTTACTGTAGTTTATAGGTTGGAATTCTATTTTTATGCATGGTCTATCCATTGCCTATTTGTATATTTAGTATCTCATAATAAAGAGTGATTAAATATTTTGAATTTTGGTTTTAATTTTTTATTTTTAAAATTGATCCCTGGAATGATGTCAGCATAAGAGCATTGTATGATGCCCCTCTTTTTTGTGTCCCATTTTAACAACTCAACTTTGGCAAAGTTCTATGGACAAAAGTGCCTCTGTGAGAGCTGTGGTTTCCAGCACCATATGCCAAGGGATCCAGAAAGAGTCTTACCCACTGGTGTATCAGATAATAAGCAGACAGACCTTAGTACAGGTTGTGGAACCAGCAAGAGCCTGTGAAACAGCTTCAGTCTCTCTTGGTTGCACTTAGGAAATATCTGGCAAGCCCTGACTTGAACAGACACTGACAGTCAAGAGAGCCTTTGTCAACATCCACTCCTGTCCCTTTGGAGGAGAGATTTACTGAGGAGAGATTCCCGAATTCTATTGGAGAAAAAAAAAAAAGAAAATAATATTTTCAACAAATTAGAGAGAGTTATACAAACATTACTAACACTCCCCCTCCATAAAAATGGCACAGTATGAGGCTGAACTAGCCAGCAGCAACTTCTCCCAGTAAGGAAAGGAGAGTAGTGAGTGATTAACCAGCTTCCCCAAGTGTATGAGATGCTGCTGAAGACAT
This sequence comes from Plecotus auritus, assembly GCF_963455305.1. Lineage (NCBI taxonomy): Eukaryota > Metazoa > Chordata > Mammalia > Chiroptera > Vespertilionidae > Plecotus > Plecotus auritus. Next base: position 96,297,354 of record NC_137776.1, read on the forward strand.
GTTTGCCTGTTATAGCACCCAGAATATTGAGCAGGGATCGCCATAAATAGGGGGAGGGTGGAGATTGGAAAATAGGCAAATAAGAATATCAGAAGGCATTAAAGAAACATGGATACCGTTGACTACATTAAGGTCTTGAGCAAGATTTCTACTCATAAACAGGTGGGAAATCCTAATTTAAAGCTATGCCACCTGGCCCATAGGCACTCCCAGCACCCCAGCGCCAAACACAGTAATTCCCACTCTATGGCTGCCTCTTGGAGTGTGCTCCCATGAAAAGAACAAGAGTGAGTTCTAATAGCTAGCAAGTGCACTGAGAAAACAGCACAGTGTCAACAAGAAAGGGAGTAACTATAGACTTGAGCTGCAGCTCCACTGGGGAAAACTAACGAGAGGTTTCAAACAGATGACCTGTAAACTGTAGACTCAAGAGAAGACATACAAGTTTATTATTCTACAGAATGGAGCTAGAAGTGTGAAGCAGGTATATTCACACAAAATCCAAGAAAGTGCCAGACATAAACACTATCTCCCACCTGAAGGCAGCTACCAAGAGTTGGAGAAGGTGCCTATTACTTCAAATGTAAAAACAGCAAAACAACAACAAAACACTCCAAGAACATGAAGAATCAAGAAAACACGGCATCACAGAAAGATAAAAATAATCATCCAGTTTCCAAACTAAAAAACATGCAATTTTTTAATTTAACAGATAAAGAATTCAAAGTAGCTGATTTGAATGAATTCAATGAACTACAAGAAAACAGAAAAAGACAGTTCAACAAAATCAGAAAAACAATACATGAACAAAATAAGATCTTATCTAATAAAATGGTAATATGCAAATTAACCATCACTCTGTCACAAAGATGGCAGCACCCATAGCCACAAGATGGTGGTGCCCAGTCCCCTCAGCCCCTCCGTAGTCCCTGGTCCTATCAGCCCTGCCACTGGAGTCCCTGGTCCTATTGGCCCCATCCAGGGGGGCAAAGGGGGACCAGTGGCCGCGCCGCTAACCCACCCCTGGAGTCCCCAGTCCTGTTAGCCCTGCCAGAGTTCCCTAGTCCTTTGAGCCCTGCCACTTGCCTGCTACTGCCAGAGTCCCCCTGTCCTTTGAGCCACACTGCTTGCCCACCGCTGGAGTCCCCGGGCCTTTCAGCCCCACCAGGGAGGAGGGGGGGCAGCTGGAGTCCTCAGTCCTTTAGATTTCTGCAGCTGCTGGACCAGAAGTGGAAGCCAAGATTGCAGGGAGCACCCAGAATGCCGGGAATCGTAGTTCTGGTGGCATACACATTGCATGATCTCCTAGATACTCGAGTGAAGTGAGCCTGGAGCAAGTTACTGTTGTGGGTGGGGCATGGAGGGAAAGCAAAGGTGAGAGACATAAGTAAAGCCAGAGTGTCGAGGAAAAATTAAAAGGAAGATATCCTGCAACTTCTAGGAAATCTCCACCAATGGAGCAAAGAAAAAAAAAAGAGCTCTGTTATTCTGTGAGTACCAAACCAGACTGGGCTGGGGTATCACACAATTTGCTCATATGATTGCAAAGACAGACAGAAACTTCACTCCTTTATGTACTCAGGCAGATACAATGCACAACATGCACATTTTCACAGAAGAGGATTTAACAGCACCGTTTGCTATACACCCTTTGGTAAGTCACCTTTTTGGTGGCCATCTGTGTTAGTTAATTGCTATAATCAAGAGTAAAAATTAAAACTTTTCTATCTCTATGACAAGCAGGTCCTTACAACTTGGAGCAAGGCAACTATCTATAATAATAAAAGTGTAATATGAGCGGCAATCAGGCAGGCAGGCAGGGGGGTTAGGGGCGATGAGGCAGGCAGGTGAGCAGTTGGGGTGATCAGGCAGGCAGAGTGGTTAGGGGCAATCAGGCAAGCAGGTGAATGGTTAGGGGTGATCAGGCATGCAGGCAGAGGTGGTTAGGGGTGATTAGGCAGGCAGGCAGAGTGGTTAGGGGTGATCAGGCAGGAAGTCAGAGGCAGTTAGGGGTGATGAGCCAGGCAGGTGAGCAGTTAGGGGCGATGAGGCAGGCAAGCAGAATGGTTAGGGGCAATCAAGCAGGCCGGCAGGCAAGTGGTTAGGAGCCAGTTAGAGGATTGTGAGAGGGTGCAAGCAGGGCTGAAGGACCACCCCTTTGCCCTTGTGCACGAATTTCATGCACTGGGCCTCCAGTATGTAATAAAAAGATAGAAGTAATAAAAAAAGAACCAAATAGAAATGTTGGAGTAAAGAAATCAATGAATTCAATAAAAATTACAAAAGAAAGCATCAATATCATATAGACCAAGTAAAATATAGAATCAAAGATCTAAAAGAGAAAACTTAGAAATAACATAATCAGAAGCTAACAAAGAAAAAATAATGAAAAGAGGAATGAAAACTACATTATCTATGAGTATACATCAAAGGAACATATATTAGAATTACTGAATTTTTGGAAGGAGATGAGAGGGAGAAGGGATTTGCAAATGATACTTCTGGTAAGAGGCCAATATCCACGATATATTTTTAAAACCCCATACAACTCAACAATGGCAAGGAAAAATTTTATATTTAAAAATTGGCAGTGGACATATATTTTTGCCAAGAAGATATACAATGGCCAACATATATATGAAAAGATGCTCCAATTCACTCTCTATAAAAGAAATGCAAATCAAAACCACAATGAGCTATCACCTCACATCTGTGAGAATGTGTTTATAAATAAGACCAAAAAAAAAAAAAAAAAAAAAACAACTGTTGGAGAAGATATAGAAAAAATGAAATGCTTATGCTCTACTTGTAGGAAAGCAAATTGGTACAGCCATTATGGAAAACATTATGAAGATTATGCAAAAATAAAAAAAATAAATAAAAGACTAGAGCTACCTTATGACTTTTCAATCTCTCTTCTGAGTGTTTATCACCAAAATTTAAAAACATTTATTCTTAAAGATATATGTCCCTGAAAGTACATAGTAGCATTATACATGGTATCCAAGACATGGAAAAAATATCTGTCTTTGATGGATGATTAAATAAAGAAGATGTGGTAATCTATACAATGGAATACTTCTCAGCCATAAGAAAGCAACAGAATGGATGGATCTTGAGAACATCATACTATGATAAGTGAAATAAGTCAGATGGAAAATGACAAGAACCATATGATTTCTCTCACATAAAACAGAAAGGAACAAATGAACAAAACCAACAAACTCATAGACACAGACAGAAGGGTGATTGCCAGAGGGAAATGAGTGTGGAAGGAGTATAAAGAGAGTAAAGGGGTTCTAATTTATGGTGATAGAAGACTAAACTTTGGGTGGTAAGCACACAATGCAATATATACTAGTAGATGATGTATTATAGAATTATACATATATATATAGTGTTATTAATCAGTATTGCCCCAATAAATTTAATAAATAAGAAAAAAGTATTAATAAATAATATAATTCATGAGAACTTCACAAATTTTGGACATTTAAGTCCACAGTGTTAATGATCACACACAATTATTTCAATTCAAAATCAATATCAAAGACACATCATAAAGAAACTGTCCAGTCAAAGACAAAGAGTGAATCCTAAACAAGTAGAAAAAAAGTAACCAGCATAAGATATCGGCAAATTTCTCAACAGAAACCTTATAAGTCTGGAGATAAAGGATGATACATTCAAAGTACTTAAAGAAAAATTGCCAGTCAAAATTATTCTATCTGGCAGTTATCTTCAGAAATGATGAAGAAATAAAGACAAGTGACAACTGAGGCAGTTCATCACCACTAGACCTGCAGAAAGGAGTTCTTCAACCTAAATTAAAAATTCTCTAATTATTAACATTAAAATATATAACACATTGCTAAAGGTAAATATGTAGTCAGATTTCAAAAACTAATTTTGTGGAGACAAAATGGCAGCGGAATTGACGGAAGTGTCCTGAGCCTTGTCCTGGAGCAAATAGAGTGAGCGGCTGAAACGAATAGAATTCAGCCCAAATTGACAAAGGAGACTCAGCTGGTGAGACAGTTTGCAGCCGGGAAGGGCAGAGGTCCCCTGAGAAAGGTAAAATCAAGTATCTAGGCCAGAGAGTCTGCCAAATCTCTGCCCAGAGGGTCAGGGGGAAACCACACGGTGCCAAGCCGTGTTCCTGAGGACAGGCAAAGCATCTGACTGTGAAAAAAGGGTCCACGGGACTGCGGAAAATATAGGATTTTTGACCTTGGAGTCTGGATTTGGGATCTGAGCTCAGAGTCAGCCCTGAAGGGCTGTCCGGACTGCGCAGTGCCGACAAGAGAGGAGCTTGCAGGGACGCAGTCCTTCCCCGCTCTGGGGCCTGTGCCTTTCTTCACTGAACCTAGTTCATAGGACCTTTCGGATACAGACATTTACCCATGGCTGAGGTGTGGGAGAAGGTATGGACTTGTGGAATCTGGGGAGAGGAGGTGGTCCAGGAGAGGTGGTAGTGAGTCTGGTGCTGAGTCATCCGTGAGCCCGGATCCTGGGCGGCCATTTTCTCCTGAGAGATACCCACTCCCTCCAGTCTCTAGGCAACCAAAACAGCCACACCCAAATTCCACCCTGAATGATACAAAGGAATCCAAATAGTCCCTGAGAGTCCACAGGGATGGGCCTAAAGAGAAACTTTCAGCCCCAGCAACGGGAAACTGAGAAACAGTACAGTACAGATGACTGGGATCATAAGCCAGCCAAAGGAATGACACTTCACTTTTTTCACTTTTATTTTCATTTTTATTTTTTTTATTATTTTGTTATCCTTTTTTTTTCTTTTTTTCTTCTTTTTTCATTGTTTTCCTGTTTTTCTTTGTTGCTTTATTTTCTATTTCTTTTTGCATTATGTTTCCATCACTATATTTTATTTTATTTTTATTTGCTATTTTTAATTTTGTATACCATTTTTTAAATCATTTTTTTAAATTTATTATTATTATTTTCTTCTCATTCTTATCCACTCATTCCCGTTCTACTTCCTCAATACTAAATTGAGGTCCTCCCCACATTCATCCAATTCTTAATCTTATTTTCAGTATATAAGCACAGCCTCTACAGATTCTGCCCCAACCTTCTTTGCTGGGTGTTTGGTGTTTATATTCTTTTGGTTTATCCATTGGTTCTGTGGTGTCTTACATATATATATATATATATATATATATATATATATATATATATATATATTCTCCTTTTTCTTCCTTTGTCTTTTATCTCTTATCTTTTTTTTCTTTTTTCGATATCATTTGTACTCTCTTTTCTCTCCCCTAATTCTCTTTTCTCAGGTGGTCACTTATATGGGGGTTATTGGTGTCGTGAGTACATTAGTGCTTAGTTCCCTTTGTGTTGTGTCTTGTCAAGGTGAATTTTATGCTGTCTGGCCAAGGTGCTTGAGAGCAAGCCACATAACCAGACACCTGGAGAGGAAACTCCATCCACGAATGGGTCAATAACACCCCAGACCCAACTACAGAGGCAGGAAAAATGCAGCAGTGAGGGAGAGAGCATGAGTGAGTGAGGGAGCAAAAGAGGAGTTTGTAGTCAGGTGGGATATGTGTGTGTGTGTGTGTGTGTATGAGTGAGTGAGTGAGGCACAGTTAGATCCCACAGGACCTTCAAGGGCAGGCTAATCAGGCTCGCCTAACTAGGCAGCTTCTGCTACCATTGCAAACAGTAGCGGGAGGCTGGCTCATTCTCAGAGGCCTAGACTTTTTGAAGGGGAGAGCTGCTGTAATTGGGTGCCCAGCCTCAACTCCACCCAGAATGCCCTAAGATCACATCTGGGACTCTACAGCCACCCCTGCCAGGGACCTGCTACCTAGGCTGTGATCCCATGGTCAACAAGGCTCCAGCCACCCCGGGCCCAGGCTCCTGTGAGTTCTGAAGCAGGCTCTCCTCTTACCGGCCCAACGCTTTAGCCCAGGGCACTGAAATCATGTGAACAGTGGACACATGAGCAACCTGTTCCTGTCCAAGGAGTAGCAGCCTCGTGAGCAACCCACTCCAGGCCTAAGAGCAGCAGCTTCACGTGGACTGCCCTGTTCAAGGAGCAGCAGCTGAGTGAGCAGCCCACTCCCTCATCTGAGGAGCAGCAACCACACAAGCAGCTCACCCCATCCACGGAGCAGCAGCCACACAAGCAGCCCGTCCATGACTGAGGAGCAGCAGCCCCATGCAGCCTGCCCCCATCCAAGGAGGAGCAGCTGTGCGGAGTCCACATCCTACACCTGTCTGAAGAGCAGCAGTTGTGCAAGCAACCTGCCCCTTCCCAAGAAGCAGCAGCTATGTGAGCAACCCACTGCCATCCGAGGAGCAGCAGCTGTGTGAGAAGCCCACCCGCTTCTGAGGAGCAGCAGCCACACAAGCAGCCTACCCCCATCAGAGGAGCAGCAGCCACACAAGCAGACTGCCCATATCCGAGGAGCAGCAGCCCTGTGCAGTCCACACTGGTCAGAGGAGCAGCAGCCACATCCAGCCTACACCTGTCTGACAAGAAGGAGCTGAGTGAGTGGCCCGCCCGTGTCCAAGGAGCAGTAACAGCACGTGCAGCTCACTCCCACCCAAGGAGCAGCAGCCACGCAAGCAGCCCGTCCCCTGTCCGAGGAGCAGCAGCCACGCAAGCAGACCGCCCCCCGTCTGAGGAGAAGCAGCTGCATGAGCAACCCGCACCCATACAAGGAGCAGCAGCCCTGCAAGCAACCTGCCCCTGTCCAAGGAGTGGCAGCATCATGAGCACCCTCCCCATCTGAGGAACAGCAGCAGAACGCAGCCTGCCCCCATCTAAAGAGCAGCAGCCACGTGAGCAGTCCACCCCTGTCCAAGGAGCAGCAGCCATGCACAACCTGTCCCCATGCAAGGAGCAGCAGCCACATAATAAGCCCAACCCCAACCAAGGAACAGCAGCTGTGCAAGCAGCCTCCCCCACCAGCCAGAAGAGACACCACTGCTACAAACAGTACCCACCAGTGGAGCCGCTGCCAACTGAGAAGCAGCTGCTACCGTGACTGCCCGAGGAGCAACCACAGTCGGGAGCCACTGCCACCCAAGTAGCAGCCCCTGCACAACTCCAAATCTAGATCAGTCAGTGAGATAAAAAATGGGTAGACAAAGATACCCCCAAAGGAAAGAAAAGGAGGAATCGCCAGAAAAGCAGCTAAGTGAAAGAGAGGCATGCAATATGTCACAAAAAGAATTCAGAATAAGGGTCATAGAGTTCATAAAATGGATGGAAGAAAAAAATCAACACCTTATGTAAGAATCAAGAAGAAATGAAGAGTGATATAGCTGCAGTCATGGAAAGTTTCAACAGTAGACTAGGAGAAGCAGAGGACCGAATTAGCGAATTAGAAGACAGGGAAGCAAAACACAGCCAAACTGAATTGCAATTGGAGAAAAAAACTAAAAGACAGGAGGACAGCCTAGGGGAGCTATGGGACAACATGAAATGAAGCAACATATGAATAATAGGGGTGTGAGAACAACAGGAAGAGGAACAAGGGTTAGAAGACCTATTTGAAGAAATAATGTCAGAAAACTTCCCTGATGTGGCAAAGAAAAAAGGTCACACAAGCACAGAGAGTCCCAAACAGGATGAACCAGAAAATACCCACACAAAGACACATCATAATTACTATGGCAAATATTCAGGACAAAAAGAGAATCTTAAAGGCTGCAAGAGAGAGACAGAAAGTTACATAAAAGGGAGCTCCCATTAGATTATCAAATGATTTTTTCAAAAGAAACACATTAGGCCAGAAAAGAATGGAAGGAAATTTACAGTGATGCAAACCAAGGGACTGAAGACTGAATCCAAGAATACTCTATCCAGCAAGGCTATCATTCAAAATTGAAGGGGAAATAAGGAGCTTCACAGAAAAAAAAAAAAAAAAATCAGGGAGTTTATCACTACCAAGCCAGCAATGCAAGAAATGCTAATGGGATTGGTATAAAAAGAAGAAATTAAAAGGTAAGAAGGAATAAAAAATAAAAATGCCTACAAACAAGTACCTTTCAATAATAACTTTAAATGTAAACAGACTAAATGCTCCAATCAAAAGACATCGAGTGGCTGATGGATAAAAAAATAAAATAAAATAAAATAAAAAAATAAAGACCCATGTATATGCTGTCTACTAGAAGCCCACCTCAGAAAAAGGGACTCAGACAGACTGAAAGTAAAGGGATGGAAAAACATCTTTCAGGCAAATGGAAATGAAAAAAAATAAAAATAAAAGCTGGGGTAGCAGTACTTATATCTGACAAAATAGTCCTCAAAGTAAAGGCCATAAGAAGAGATAAGGAAGGCCACTTTATAATAATAAAGGGATCAATACAACAAGAGTATATAACCCTGGTAAACATATATGCACCTAATGCAGGAGCACCCAAATACATTAAAAAAAAAAAAAAAAAAAAAAAAAAAAAAACCTCCTGAAAGATATCAAGGGAGAGATCGACGACAACACAATCATAGTAGGGGACTTTAATACACCACTGACATCACTGGATAAATCCTCTAGACAAAATATCAGCAAAGAAACAACAATTCTAAATGACTCACTAGATCAGATGGACCTAATTGACATCTTTAGAGTATTTCACCCCAAAGCCATGGAATATACATTCTTCTCAAGTGCACATGGGACATTTGAGAAGAACGTATAGATAGACCACATATTGGGTCACAAGTAAAGTCTCCCCAAATTCAAGAATATTGAAATCAGATCAAGCATTTTCTCAGACTACAATGGCATAATATTAGAAATAAACTACAATAAAAACATTCCAAAAAATTCAAACACTTGGAAGCCGAATAGTAAGCTATTAAATAATGATTGGGTTACAAATGAGATCAAAGAATAAATTAAAAACATCCTGGAGACTAATTACAATGAGAACACAATAATGCAAATGCTATGGGGCACAATGAAAGCAGTCCTGAGAGGGAAGTTTATAGCTCTACAGGCCTACCTCAAAAAAAAAAAAAATGATAATAAATCATCTAACTCTACAACTCAAATAATTAGAAAGAGAGAAACAAGAGGAACCCACAGTGAGCAGAAGGAAGGAAATAATAAAGATCAGGGCAGAAATGAATGACATAGAGACCAAAAAAACAATACAAAAGATCAATGAAACCAAGACCTGATTCTTTGAAAAGATAAACAAGATTGATGAACCTCTAGCCAGGCTCAACAAGAAGCAAAGAGAGAGGACCCAAATAAACAAAATCAGAAATTAAAGAGTAGAAATAACAAAAGACCCCCACAAAAATACAAAGGATTGTTAAAAAATACTATGAACAACTCTATTCTAACAAACTAGACAACCTGGAGGGAATGGAAATATTCCTAGAAAAATACAACCTTCCAAAACTCACTCAGGAAGATTCTAAAAATCTCAATAGGCTGATAACTATGGAAGAAATTGAAGCAGTCATCAAAAAGTTTCCAGCAAACAAAAGCCTGGGCCAGACGGCTTCACAAGGGAGTTTTACCAAACATTCAAGGAAGAACTAAAACCTATCCTCCTCAGACTATTCCAGAAAATTCAAGAGGAAGGAACACTTCCAAGCTCCTTCTATGAAGCCAGCATCACCCTAATACCAAAAACAGATAAAGATAACACAATGAAAGAGAATTACAGACCAATATCCCTCATGAACATAGATGCCAAAATCCTCAACAAAATTCTAGCAAATCTGATCCAGCACTACATCAGAAAGATCATACACCATGACCAAGTAGGTTTTATCCCAGGAATGCAAGGATGGTACAATATTCGCAAATCAATAAATGTGATACATCACATAAAGAAATTGAGAGATAAAAATCACATACTCATATCAATTGATGCAGAAAAAGCATTTGACAAAATCCAACATCCTTTCTTGATAAAAACTCTCAGCAAGGTGGGAATAGAAGGATCATACCTCAACATAATAAAAGCCATATATGACAAACCCACAGCCAACATCATATTCAATGGGCAAAAACTAAAACCATTTCCCCTAAGAATAGGAACAAGACAGGGACGCCCACTCTCACCATTCCTGTTCAACATAGTACTAGAAGTACTAGCCTTTGTGATCAGACAAGAAGAAATAAAAGGCATCCAAATTAGAAAAGAAGAAGTAAAGCTGTCCTTATTTGCAGATGACATGATATTGTACATAGAAAACCCTAAAGACTCCATCAAAAAATTACTAGACTTAAATGAATTTGGCAATGTAGCAGGATACAAAATTAACGCCAAGAAATCTATGGCATTTCAATACACCAATAGTGAACTTACAGAAAGAGAGACTAAAAAATCAATCCAATTTATCATCATGCCAAAAAAATTAAGATACCTAGGAATAAACTTAACTAGGGAGGTAAAAGACCTATATGTGGAAAACTACACGACACTGAAAAAAGAGATAGATGAAGACATAAACGGATGAAAGAACATACCGTGTTCATGGATTGGTAGAATCAAAATCATCAAAATGTCCATACTACCCAGAGCAATCTATAAATTCAATGCACTCCCCAATAACATACCAATGGCATATTTCACAGATCTAGAACGAACTTTCTAAAAATTCATCTGGAATAAAAAAAGACCCCGAATAGCCATAGCAATCCTGAGAAAGAAGAACAAAGTAGGAGGGATCTCAATACCAGATATCAAACTGTATTACAAAGCCACTGTTCTCAAAACTGCCTGGTACTGGCACTAGAACAGACATATAGATCAATGGAATAGAATAGAGAACCCAGAAATCGACCCAAACCACTATGCTCAATTAATATTTGACAAAGGATCCATGAACATACAATGGAGTCAAGACAGTCTCTTCAATAAATGGTGTTGGGAAAATTGGCAGATACATGCAAAAAAATGAAACTAGATCACCAACTTTCACCATACACAAAAATAAACTCAAAATGGATCAGGAACTTAAACATTAGATGGGAAACTATAAAAATACTAGAGGAATCCATAGGCAGTGAAATCTCAGACATATGCCAAAGCAATTTCTTCACTGATACTGCTCCTAGGGCAATGGAAACTAAATGGAAAATAAACAAATGGGACTACATCAAAATAAAAAGCTTTTGCACAGCAAATGAAACCATCAACAGAACAACAAGAAAGCCCATTGCATGGGAGAACATGTTTGCCAATGATTTCACTCATAATGGTTTAATCTCCAACATTTAGGGAACTCATACAACTTAACAAAAGGAAGATAAACAATCCAATCAAAAAATTGGCAATGAACCTAAATAGATAACTTTTCGAAAGAAGACAGAAGGAAGGCCAAGAGACATATGAAAACCTGCTCAATGTCACTAATCATCTGAGAGATGCAATTCGAAACAGCAATGCAGTACCGTCTCACACCTCTCAGAATGGCTATCATCAACAAATCAACAAATGAACAGTGCTGGTGAGGATGCGGAGGAAGAGGAACCCTCGTGCACTGCTGGTGGGAATGCAGACTGGTGTAGCCACTGTGGAGAACAGTATGGAGTTTCCTCAAAAAACTAAAAATGGAACTCCCATTTGACCCAGTGATCCCACTTCTAGGAATATATCCCAAGAAACTAGAAACACCAATCAGAAAGGATATGTGCATCCCTATGTTCATAGCAGCACAATTCACCATAGCTAAGATTTGGAAACAGCCTAAGTTCCCATCAGCAGATGAGTGGATTAAAAAACTGTGGTACATCTACACAATCGAATACTACGCTGCGGTAAAAAAGGAATTCCTACCATTTGCAACAACATGGATGGAGCTGGAGAGCATTATGCTAAGTGAAATAAGCCAGTCAGAGAAAGATAAATATCACATGATCTCACTCATTTATGGAATGAACAACATAAACTGATGAACAAAAACAGATCCAGAGACAGAGAAACATCGATCAGAACGTCAAACCTCTGTGAAGGTAGGGGAGCGTGGGGGTAAGGGGGAGAGATCAACCAAAGGACTTGTATGCATGCATATAAGCCTAACCAATGGACACAGACAACAGGAAAGTGAGGGCATGAATGGGGGGGTTGGGGGTGCTAATGGGGGAATAAGGACACATACGTAATACCTTAATCAATAAAGAAATTAAAAAAAAACCAATTTTGTAATATGATGATGTGTTCCCCAATCAACTTTAGTATAAAGGTTGCTCAAAAAGATTATTAATAATTACTATAGTGACTATAATTTGTTAATGAATGTATAATATAAAAGATAAATTGACATAAAAAACAAAAATCACAGATTAAAAAGGTAGAGCTTATGTATATAATCAAAGTTAAGCTCTTAAGGGCATAACATGTACTATTTTATTATAAACTAGAGGCCCAATGCATGAAATTCATGCAAGGCCCTCACAGACCCGGCTTCATCCAAAAGGTCATCTGGATGGTCATTCTGCTGTTTGGTCTAATTAGCATATTAGCTCTTAGCAAATTTAGAAGATGGACATCATCTGAGGAGTTCCAGTTCAATATGAAAATATAGGAGGCTCCTGACCTCTCCTCTGAGTGATTCCTCCTACATATCTAGTAAAGGAGGAAATAAAAACTCACAATGATTTGGTAATTAAAGCCTGAGACACACTCTTGCCATAAACCCTACTCCTATCATAGTCACCCACAACCAGAAAAGAACTCACAAATGAAAGGATTTCCCTGAGGAGCAAAATGCTTAAGCACTATGTCTGCCATCCCAACGTATATAACTTTCACCTGGTAGAAAGGTCTCCAAAGCAGCTTTCTCTGAAGACAATGGGGCTTGCACGCCAAAGACCCACAAGGCTATAGTGAACTGAGAATTTCTTAATGGGCTCACCATGGATATCTCCCAAGGCGCAGTTTAGTGGTGGCACCTGAAACACCCAGTTTTCCTGAAAGTGACCTATTTGCTTATCCCAAAAGCTAAAACCTGAGGGGCAGGATTCCAATTTAGCCCATATTTAAGATTCTGCTGCAGTCCTCTGCAGAGACCAGGAAGGCAAGCAGGTGCCATTTTTGCCTTCTCCCTCTGCTTCACTTTGTCACTGGTATCTCCTGGAATGAGACTGTACACAAGTCTGGTGCCCTGGATTCTGTGGCTGCCACCCAATAGATGCATGCCTTGATGATCTGTAAAAAAAGAGAAATATTTCTTAGCCTCTAATCCACAGGACACAGTGCAGAAGCAGAAAACTGAAAGGCCCACTCTTTACAAAAGGGAGAATTATTTGCAAATCTAAAAAGCTGTGACATGAGAGATAGGCTCTAATTTAACACACACATTGGGAACAACTGGAATCCTGTGCACAGACCTTGTATTTTGGCAGCTGCCATCTTGCATTCACTCTCTGCCCAGGGTCATTATTGTCTCCATAAAAGGAGCTGGTACACACTTACTGCTGCCCCCTAGAGGGGATATCCCTTGATGTCCTGAGCAGGCTTACGTTTATGGGTTCAACAGGATGAGAGAAGACAAAGAAACTATTCTAAACTGGAAATTGTTCTGGGTTTAGAGAAAAGAGAGCAAGCAGAAGAGCCCATCCCCCAGCCTATCACTGAAAGAAGTGCATCAAATCTTTTAAAAGCTTCTGTCTGATAGTCTAGCTTCCATTCAACCTGAATCTATTGCCAACTGAGTTAATCCCATTTGGGACACTGACAGATTTTGGCACACCCTCAACTGCTGGGAGCAACAAGAACAAAGAAGGCTTCCTGGACAATTACAAAAATCTGAGAGACAAACAAGAGCTAGAATGTGGTTGAATGACAAGCCTCAATTCCTACAGGGAACCATTCCTTAAAGACTGGGAAGGCGACTATTTTTTTTTTTTTAATCTAATGCACAGAAACAGAGAGTCAAGAAAGAAAAAAAGAAGCAAACAAAAACAGAGAAATAATGTTGCAATCAAAATCCTATATAATCAAAGCTTAATATGGTAAGTGTCCAGTCGTCTGGTCGTCCAGTCAACCAATCAAAGCGTAATATGCTAATGATATGCTAAGGCCACTCAACCTCTCGCTATGATGTGCACTGACCACCAGGGGGCAGACAGTTGACAGGTCAACCAGTTGCTATGATGTGCACAGACCACCAGGGGGCAGATGCTCTGACTATTAGGTTAGCTTGCTGCTGGGGTCTGGCCAATCGGGACTGAGCAAGACTGGCCAGACAAGTCCTGGAGCACTCCTGCGGTCCCTCCCCATCTGGCCAAGCTCCCGTGCCCCTCCTCTGCCCTGATCTTACACCAGTGGGGTCCCTTGGCCTGGCCTGCACCCTCTCGCAATCTGGGACTCCTTGGGGAATGTCAGAAAGCTGGTTTTGGCCCAATTCCGCAGGCCAGGCATAAGGAACCCACTGGCGCATGAATTTGTGCACTGGTCCTCTAGTAATAAAATAAAACCCCAGAAAAAAAGGCCTCAATGAAATGAAGATAAAATATTTGCCTGATAAAGAGTTCAAAATAATAATTTCAAAAATTCTTACTTAAGTCCAAGAAAACAATGCATAAGCAAAGTAAGCATTTTTATTAAAGAAATAAAAAAATAAGAAGTACCAAATATAACTCATAGAGTTGAAGAATGCAATAATGGAGTAAAAAAAAATAATAGAATTTTTCAACAGTTTATTAAATTAAGTGAAGAAATGATCAGTTAACTGAAAAACAAGACAGTGGAATTTATTCAATAAGAGGAGCCAAAAAAAAAAAAAAAAAAAAGATAAAGGAATAAAGCTAGCTTAAGGAAATTATGTGGCAATCCAAAGCATACAACATTCACATTATATGGGTGCCAGAATGAATGAAAAGAGAGGGGGGAAAGTGCATATTTTTTTAAAAAATAATAGATGAAAAACTTCTCTAATTTGAGTTAAACAGACATCCAGATTCAGGCAGAACATAGAGTTTTCAAATAAAAATAAAAATAAAACCAAAGATACCATACCATTATAATTGGATTGTCAAATATCAAGACAAAGATTCATCTTAAAAGAGCAAGAGAAAAACAACTTGTTACATACAAGGAAACTAGCATAAGCCAATCAGTAGACTTTACAAGAGAAACTTGGCAGATAACAGGGAGTGGCATGATATATTCAAAGTGCTAAAAAAAATGCCAGTGAAAAATGTCCTCCCCAGCAAACTTGTTCTTCTCAATTGCAGAAGGGATAAAATGATTTTTTAAACAAGCAAAAGCTGAAGGAATTCATCACCTCTAGATCAGCCATACAAGAAACTGTAAAGGCACTATTTTAAACTGAAAATAGAAAAAAAAAAAAAAAAAGAAAACTAATTAGTAACAGGAGCACATCCTAATATATAAAAACCCTGGGTCATAATGACTGAGGCTCGACCAACTGGAAGTCAATCCTGCAGTCAGCGCTGGGTACAATGACTGCTGAGGGGGCTGGGAATCAGGGCCAGAGAGAGGCCTGAAGAGAGAAGCAGGGACTGATCCATTACCTCTGTGGCAGCTTTTGATCAGCACTTGCCTCTCTCTTTCTCTCCCAGTCTGGCCAGCAGCTGTGCCTCCATTTCTCTCCAGGCCTCCACTGGGGCTGCTGCTGATCAGCCCTGCCTTTCTGATCAGGCCTGGTTGATAGGCCCAGAGATGCTGACTGGCATAAAAACCGACCAATCAGAACCAAATCTGAGTTAAGTGTGAGGAACCAATGGCTGCCTACGAGGTGGAGCTTTTGACGCTGACTGGCATAGAAACCGACCAATCAGAAGCACATTCGCCAGCAAAGGAGGGCAGTTGGGGACGAGATCAGGCTGGCAGGGGAGGGCAGTTGGAGGCGAGATCAAGCTGGCAGGGGAGGTCAGTTGGGGGCAACCAGGCCAGAAGGGGAGGGCAGTTGGGGGCAAGATCAGGCCAGCAAGGGAGGGCAGTTGGAGGCAACCAGGCCAGCAGGGAAGGGCAGTTGAGAGCGAGATCAGGCTGGCAGGGGAGGGCAGTTAGGGGCAATCAGGCAGGCAGGCAGAAGGGTTAGGGGTAATCAGGCAGGCAGGCAGGTGAGCAGTTAGGAGCCAGTGGTCCCAGATTGCAAGAGGGATATCCGACGCCAGTTTAGGCCTGATCCCAGTTGGACATCCCCCAAGGGGTCTCCGATTGGAGAGGGTGCAGGCTGGGCTGAGAGAACCCCCGCTCCGTGCTCGAATTTCGTGCACCGGGCCACTGGTGATATATAATAAAAGCCTAATATGCAAAGTGAACGAATGGCAGAATGACTGATCACTATGATGCACAATGACCACCAAGGGGCAGACACTCAATGCAGGAGCTGCCCCCTAGTGGTCAGTGCACTCCCACAGGGGGAGCGCCACTCAGTCAAAAGCTGGGCTTATGGCTGGCAAGCGCAGCGGCAGTGGCAGGAGCCTCTCCCACCTCCACGACAGTGCAAAGGAGCAGCGAGCAGACGGGCAGTAAGGAGTGAAGGATCCTGGACAGCGAGAGGGATGTCAGACTGCCGGCTTAGGAAGTCGGCAGGCTGACATCCCCTGAGGGGTCCCAAGCTGCTAGAGGGTACAGGCTGGGCTGAGGGACCCCTCCCCCCCAGCGCAGAATTTCATTCACCGGGCCTCTAGTGGAAAAATAAATGTCACTGATAAAGGTAAATATGCAGTTATACTCAGAATAATCCAATGCTGTGTGGTGTTAGACCAGCCGTGGGCAAACTACGGCCCGTGGGCCAGATGGGGCTGTTCTATCCGGTTCTCTTGCTCTCCCCTCCGCTCTTTTACTTTGACTTTATATTAATTTACACAAACACTCCATCCATGCTTTTGTTCCGGCCCTCCGGTCCAGTTTAAGAACCCATTGTGGCCCTCGAGTCAAAAAGTTTGCCCACCCCTGTGTTAGACTATTGCTAAATATAATTTTAAGATTAAACTATAAAAGTATTAAAATGACTATAAGTGCAATAATTTGTTAATAAATACATAATATTAAAATATATAAATTTTCTCCCATAAAATGGGTTCTTTTTTCATTTTGTTGATTATTTCTTTTGCTGTAAAAGAAGCTTTTTAGCTTGATGTAGTGCCATTAATTTATCTTATCCTGAGTTTCTCTTGCCATTGGAGACATATTGGTAAAAATATTGCTGCAAGTGATGTCTGATTTTACTGCCTATATTGTCTTTTAGAATTTGTATGGTTTCATGATTGATACATTTGATAAGGGGTTAATTTCAAAAATATATAAAGAACTTATACAACTCAATAGCAGGAAGACAAACAATACAATCAAAACATGGGCAAAGTACCTGAATAGACACTTCTCCAAAGTAGACATAGAAATGGCCAATAGACATGAAAAAATGCTCAAGGACACTAATCAATAGAGATATGCAAATTAAAATCACAATGAGGTATTACCTCACACCTGCCAGAATGTCAATAATAAATCAACAAACAACTGCTGGTGAGGATGTGGAGAAAAAGGAACACTAGTACACTGATGGTGGAAATGCAGACTGGTGCAGCCACTGTGGAAAATAGTATGGGCTTTCCTCAAAAAATTAAAAATGAAACTTTCCTTTGATCCAGTGATCCCACTTCTGGGATTAAATCCTAATAGACCGAAAACACCAGTCAGAAAGGGTATATGCATCTCTATGTTTATAACATCATTATTTACAATAGCTAGGATCTGGAAACTGCCCAAGTTCCCACCAGCATATTAGTGGATAAAAACCCATGGTACATTTACACAATGGAATACTGTGTAGCTATATAAAAGAAGTGTTTCTTACCCTTTGAGACGTCATGGATGGACCTGAAGAGTACTATGCTAAGCCAAATAAGCCAGTCAGAGAAAGACAAATATCACATGATCTCACTAATATGTGGAATCTAGTGAACAAAATAATCTGATGAACAAAATAAAACCAGAAACATGGACACATGAAACAGACTGGCTGGTGCAGGGCAGTGAAGGTAACTAGATAAACATGGTGAAGGGCTTAGCTAAAGAACATATATGCATACTCAGTGGGCATGGACTATACTTCGGTAAAAGCCAATGGAGGGGGAGGAGGAAACCTACAATAATGTCAACATTAAAATTTTTAATAACATATATATATATATATATATACATTTTGACATCAAAAATGTAATACATGAAGAGTGCATAGTAAAAATTCTACAGTTTAGAATGTATTCAAACGTAGTTGTTATCAACTTAAAATAAACCTATAACTTTAAGAGGTTTTATGTAAGCCACATGGTAACCACAAAGTAAACATTATAGTAGATGCATAAATGAAAAAGGTAAATGAATTCAGGCATATCATTACAAAAAATATCAAATAGTAAAGAAAAAAAGCAAAAATAAATCAATAAATAAAAGGAACAAAAGAATTACAAGCCAGCTAAAAATCAATTAACCAAATGGCAATAGGTTAAACCTACAAATAATTGTTTTAACACTAGAGGCCCAGGGCACGAAATTTGTGCACCTGGGCAGGGTCTCTCATCCCGGCCTGCGCACTCTCACAGTCTGGCAGCCCCATAATCAATTGCCCTACAGAGGGAGGCCCTGCCCACTCACCACTGTGCCACCTCAAGGTAGCCTCAGCCTCCCTCTTTGGGGTGATCAATCGCACCCTGCAGAGGAAGGCACCACCCACCCACTGCAGCCCACTGGTCTGTGGCCTGGGCCTCCCTCTTTGGGGCAATTGTGGAGCCCCCGGATTGATTGCCCCACTGGCTGGTGGCCCGGGCCTCTCTCTGCAGGGCAATCATGGGGCGATGGCCGGGCTCCCGACCAATCGCATCACACCTGCCTTGGCTGGCCTGGCGCCAGTGGATGTCATAGCATGGTCATCCAGATGGTTGTTCCACTGTTCGGCCATTATGTTGATTTGTATATTATGCTTTTATTATTATAGAATTTATTATTATTTTTCAAGCAAAAGTAAGAGGATGAAATGATAAAAAACAACTATATGCTGCGTGCTAAGGCAACCTTAACTACAAAGACTACAGCTACAAGAACATACACCGACTGAAATTGAAAGCATGAAGAAAGATATTCCAGGTAATATAAAACCAAAAGACAACTTAGGTATCAAGAGTTATATCAGACAAAACAGACTTAAGACAAAGACTATAATAAGATCTTAAAAATGTCATTATATAATGATAAAAAGGTCAAACCAACAAAAGTATGCAACATTTGGAGATATTTATGTGCCTAATATAAGAACACCAAAATGTATAAAATAAATATTAACATATCTATAAGGGAAAATAGACAGCAATACAATTCAACATCCCATTTCCTACAATAAACAGGTCATTTCTGAAATCAATAAAAATAGTTTAAAAAAAGAAAATCATGGAGAGTTTCATGAATAACAACAAAGTACCTGAATGTTACACAAACATGCTTCTAGAACCACAGTGGAAATACAAGTAAAATACAAAGAAACCATACTGAATAATGAACTGAAGACTAGCTGAAGAGAACCCTGATAACAAAAGATGGAAAATGGAGACCACATACAGACAGGTAAGAAGGGCAGAGGTGTGAAAGGGCCAGCCGGAGTCCTACAGACAGCAACTGAAGTTCCAGAGAGATATCTCAGCTGTGGAGGGTTGTGACTGAGAACTCTGAGGTCTAATCCCCAAGCTGGGCAACCCAGCAGAGAGCACCAGAACTGAGACAGATTCCCACATAACATTTGGTTGTAAAAAGCTGCAGGGTTGCTGTCTGCTAGGAAGAGACAACTGGAAATGCAGGAACCCTCTTAAAGGGCCAATACAAAAAATATCCTGTGCAGCAACTCACTTTGGGCTTCAGAAGAGGGAAGTCAGAGTGAACTGGAGCTGTGTGAACAGAAGCCAGGGTTGGAGCTCTGGGGTTAGAGCTCAGAGGGCAGATACTCTGGTTTCCTATGCTGAGTCATTCTTTCACACTGTGGAGAACATCTTTGTCATGGAAACCTTTACTATCCAGGTGGTTTTTGCTTGAGGGGAGATGGTTACCCAACCATAATGGAAAACCCCTTTCCCCACCCTGTGGAGTTTCTGAAGCCCAATAAGAGACTGAGACTAATAATTAGACTTCAGGAAGAAGCAATTACCCCACCCTGATGGAAACATCTCATCCCACTATTATCTTGGGCTACTCAAGACTGAATCCAGTCTTCAGGCAGGGGAGGGTCTCTGGAGGTTTTGAGTCTTTGCATGATCTAATTAGTCAAAAACAGTGTTTGACATTGCCCTTCACTAGAGATTGAAAGGCACAGCAGATCTACCTAATATATAGTAACAAACCCAAACAGGCAGCCAAAATGGGGAGACAGAAAACAATCCGCAAAGAAAAAACAAGAGAATTCTCCAGAAGAAAAGCTAAATGAAATGGAGATAAAAAATTTATCAGACATAGAATTCAGAATAATGATGGCAAAGATGTTCAACAGCATGCAAAAATATATTGGTAACTATGAAGAATAACATAGCATTAATGAATAATGCAATGGAAATCAAAAGAATACATAGCAGATTAGAAAGCTGAGGATCAGATCAGTGAATTAGAAGACAGGGTAGATCCTTTCTGATTGGTGTTTCTGTTTTCTTGGGATACATTCCTAGAAGTGGGATTACTGGGTCATATGGAACTTTCTGAGGAAACTCCATACTGTTCTCCACAGTGGCTGTACCAGTCTACATTCACACCAGCAGTGAAAGAGCGTTGCTTTTTCTCTGCATCCTTGCCAGCACTTGTGGTTTGTTGATTTGTTGATGATAGCCATTCTGACAGATGTGAGATGGTACCTCATTGTTGTTTTGATTTGCATCTCTCAGATGATTGGTGAGTTTGTGCATGTTTTCATATGTCTCTTGGCCTTCTGTATGTCCTCTTTTGAAAAGTGTCTATTTAGGTCCTTTTCCCATTTTTTTAAATATAAATATTTTTATTGATTTCAGTAGAGGAAGGGAGAGAAAGAGAGAGACAGAAACATTAATGAGAGAGAACCACCAACTGGCTGCCTCCTGCACACCCCCTACTGGGGATTGAGCTCGCAACTGGGGCATGTGCCCTGACCAGGAATTGAACCAACAGCCTCTTGGTTCCTGGGCCGATGCTCAACCCCTGAGCCACACCGGCCAGGCCCTTTTCCCATTTCTTTTATTGGATTGTTTTTCTTCCTTTTGTTAAGTTGTAGCCCTATGTTTATAACAGTATAATTTACAATAGTTAAGATTTGGAAACAGCCTAAGTGCCCATCAGCAGACGAGTGGATTAGAAAACTGTGGTACATCTACACAATGGAATTCTATGCCACTGTGAAAAAGAAGGAATTCTTACCATTTGAAACAGCATGGATGGAACTAGAGAGCATTATGCTAAGTGAAATAAGCCAGTCAAAGAAAGATAAATATCACATGATCTCACTCATTTGTGAAATATAATGAACAACATAAATTGATGAACAAAAATAGTACCAGAGACATAGAAGCATTGAACAGACTCTACAACTTATGAGGGAAGGCAGGGGTTGAGGGGGTAAGAGATCAACCATAGGACTTGTATGCATGCATATGAGAAAAACCAATGGACACAGATAGTAGGGGGGTGAGGTCTTGTGCCTGGGGGGTGGGGTGGCCAGGGAGAGGTCAATGGCGGGAAAAAAAAAAAAAAACCTCATGTAATACTTTAAACAATAAAGAATTTAAATTTTAAAAAATGGGGAAAAAATAAAAGAAGATAGGGTAGAAAAAAGCACACACTCAGAACCAAAAAGAAAGAGCAATTAAAATACAGGAGAAAAGCTAAAGGTAGATGTGAGATAACATGAAAAGTAACAATCTATAATAATAAAAGCATAATATGGTAATTAGACTGGACGTCCTTCTAGACAAAGCCGGGTTGCGCAGGCAGCCCAGGTACTGGGTTCCTTCCAGCGGCCGGAGGGAAGCCTAGGTCCTGGGTGCCAGCTAGAAGCTGGTGCCAGCACCTGGGGGAAGGAAGGCCTACTCTTGCACAAATTTCCTGCATCAAGTCTCTAGTATTTATATAATAGCTGTGCCAGAAGGGGGAAAAAGTGAACAAAGGATAGAAAACATGTTTGAAGAAATAATGGAAGAAAACTTCCCTAACCTGGTGAAGGAAAAAGTGACACAAGTTCAGGAGGCACAGAGCATCCCAAGCAAGAAGAATGCAATAGGCCCACAACTAGACACATCATAATTAAAATGCCAAAAATTAAAGAACATGAGAGAATCTTAAAGGTAGCAAGAGAAAATAAATTTGATACCTATAAAGGGGCTCCCATTAGGCTGTCAGCTGATTTCTCATCAGAAACTCTACAGGCCAAAGGGAATGGCATGAAGTACTCAAGTTAATGAAAAGAAAGAATCTGAAAGCAAGATACCATATTCAGCAAGGCTATCATTCAAAATAGATGGTGAAATAAAGAACTCCCTAGACAAAAAAAGAAGGCTAAAAGAGTGCAGCACCACCAAACCAGCACTACAAGAAATGCTAAATGGATTGCTATAATGAGAAGAAGAAATATAGAGAGAGGGAAACTGAGGCATACAGATTTAAAATGGCAAAAAATAAGTACCTATCAATCATAATCTTAAATGTAAATGTATTAAATGCTCCAATCAAAAACATAGGGTAGCTGATGGATAAGAAAACATGACCCAACTATATGCTGTCTACAAGAGACTCACCTCATAACAAAAAACTCAAACAGGATCAGAAAGATGAGTTGAAAAAAATTTCTATGCTAATGGAAAAGAAAAAAAAAATCTGGGGTAGCAATACTCATATCTGACAAAAAAGACTTCAAAATGAAGGCCATCACAAGAGAAAATAAAGGTCACTAGATAATACTAAAAGGATTGATCAAACAAGATGATATGACCCTGGTAAACATGTATATACACAATATAGGAACACCTAAAAACATGTGTGTGTGTGTGTGTGTGTGTGTGCGCGCGCGCGTGTAATATGCTAATTAGACCAGACATCCTTCTGTATGTCCTTCCAGATGAAGCCTGGGCTGTGAGGGAAGCCTGGGTCCTGGGTGCCAGAGGGAAGCTAGTGCCGGCAACTGGGGGAAATAAGGCCTACTCTTGCATGAATTTCGTGCATCGGGCCTCTGGTGTATATATAAACTGCTATAGGACTTTAAGGGAGAAATTGACAACAATACAGTAACAGTAGGGAATGTTAAGAACCCACTGACTTCACTGATAGACCTTACAGACAAAAAATTAACAAGGAAACAGTGATTCTAAATGACACACTGGATCAAATGAATTTAATTGACATTTATACAACATTTCAATCCAAAGCTACAGAATATACATTCTTTTCAAGTGCATATGGATCATTCACAAAGATAGACCACATGTTAGGACACAAAACAAGTCTCTAAAAGTTCAAGAATCTTGAAATCATATCAAGCATATTCTCTGATCACAGTGGAATGAAATTATAAATCAACTACAGTAAAAACACTCTACACATTCAAACAAGTGGGGGCTAAGTAGCATGTTATTAAATAATGAATGGGTTACCAGAGACCAAGAAAGAAATAAAAAAACTTCCTGGAAACAAATGAAAATGAACACAAAACAACCCAAAGTCTCTGCAAAAAGGCAAAAGCAGTCCTGAGAGGGAAGGTCATAGCACTACAGGCATACCTCAAAAAGAAAAAAAGAAAAAAAAAAAAAAAAAAAAAAAAAACAAGAAAAATCAGTGATAAACTATTTAACCCCACAATTTAAAGAATTAGAGATAAAACATCAGAAAATCCCAGATTAAGTAGAAGGAATGAAGTAATAAATATTAGAGCAAAAATAAATGACATAGAGTCTAAAAAACCAATACAACAAATCAATGAAACAAAGAGTTCATAGTTTGAAAAGATAAACAAGATTTATGAACTCTTAGTCAGATCCATCAAGAAACAGAGAGGAACCAAATAAATAAAATCAGATATGAGAATGGTGAGCAAATAGAAGAAGTAATAAAAATAAAAAAATAAAAAAATAAAAAAACTTCCAAAAAACATAAGCCCTATATTCCTCAAACTATTTCCAAAAAACCCAAGAGGAAAGAAAACTTCCAAAGTCTTTTTATGAGGTCAGCATTATCCTATTTACAAAACTAGGTAAAGACACTACAAAGAAAGAGAATTACATTTCAATATCCATGATGAACATAGATGCTAAAATCCTCAACAAAATAGTAGCAAATCAGACTCAGCAATATATTAAAAAATCATACACCATGACCAAGTGGGATTTATCCCAAGGATGCAAGACTGCTACAATATTCACAAATCAATAAACATAATGCATCACATAAACAAGTTAAAAAACAAAAATCACATGATCATACCAATAGATGCAGGAAAAGCATTGGACAAAATCCAACACCCATCCTAATAAAAGAGTAATATGCAAATTGACCGTACCTCTGCTACATCCGCAAGCCACACCCACCAGCCAATCAGGAGTGAGTATGCAAATTAACCCAACCAAATTGGCTGCAGCCCCGGAGATAGCAGGAAGCTTGGGTTTCCCCAGCAATGGAGGAAGCCAAGCTTTCGGCCTGCCCTGGACTGCCTTGGCCTCCACTTAAGGCTATGAAGTTTCAATTATAGAAGATAAATAAATCCCAACAAAAATGGCGGCAGCCACTGAGTTGGAGAGAGCAGGAGGCTTGAGTTACCCCCGGTGATGGAGGAAGCCAAGTTTCCACAGCCCTGGCCTGCATTGACCTCTGCTTAAGGCTACAAAGTTTCAATTATAGAAGACAAATAAATCCCAACAAAAATGTCTGTGGCCACATAGAGAGCAGGAGTCTTGGCTCTGCTCAAGGATACAAAGTTTCAATTATAGAAGATAAATAAATCCCAGATCCCAGGGCCTCCGCTTGGGTCACTGGGGGCCGTGGCCAGCCTGCAAACCACCACAGGTCCCTAGCCCAGGTCACCTATGCCCCAAGGGAACCCCCACCCTGATCCGGAACACCCTTCAGGGCAAACCAGCCAGCCCCCACCCGTGCACCAGGCCTCTATCCTATCTAATCCTATCTAATAAAAGAATGATATGCAAATTGGCCATCACTCCAACACACAATATGGCTGCCCCCATGTGGTCAAAGATGACTGCCCCCATGTGGACAAAAGATGGCCGCGACAAGATGGCCAGCAGGGGAGGGCAGTTGGGAGGGACCAGGTCTGCAAGGGAGGACAGTTAGGGGTGACCAAGCCTGCAGGGAGGGCAGTTAGGGATGACCAGGCCTGCAGGGGAGGGCAGTTAGGCATCAATCAGGCTGTCAGGGGAGTAGTTAGGGGGTGATCAGGCTGGCAGGCAGAAGCAGTTAGGGGCAATCAGGAAGGCAGGCAGGTGAGCAGTTGGGAGCCAGCAGTCCTGGATTGTGAGAGGGATGCCCGACTGTGCGTTTAGGCCTGGATCAGGCCTAAACGCACAGTCGGACATCCCTCGAGGGGTCCCAGATTGCAGAGGGTGCAGGCTGGGCTGAGGGACACACAACCCCATGCATGAATTTTTTTTTATAAAAATACTCTTCAAAGTGGGATTAGAGGGAATATATCCAAAATAATAAAGTCCATATATGACAAACCTATAGCTAGCATCACACTCAATGGCCAAAACCTAAAAGACTTCCCCTAAGAACAGGAACATGACAGCAGTGATGTCCACTTTCTCCTCTCTTATTCAATACTAGAGGCCCAGTACACAAAAATTCGTGCACTGGAGGGGGTCCTTCAGTCTGGCCTGCCCTGTCTCACAGTCCAAGAGCCCTCTCAAGTCCTGGGAGGCGACCAGACTGATCAGGGGAAGGCGCCTCCCCCATCACCCCACCACTGTTGCTACCTCTGGCCTCCCTCTGCTGGAGGCAACTGGGCCAATCTGGGGAGGTGCAGCCCCCATCATCCCACTGCTGATGCCACTGCTGGCCGCTGCGGCTGCTGGCCCTCCTCGGCCCTTGCAGCCACCGTGGCTGCCGGCCCTCCTCAGTCCTCACAGCCACTGCGGCTTTGTCTGGAAGGACATCCAGAAGGACATCCAGAAGATGTCTGGAAGGACGTCCAGAAGACGTCTAGTCTATCCGGTCTAATTAGCATGTTACCCTTTTATTAGTATAGATAGTACTTGAAGTCCTAGTCATAGCAATCAGACAAGAAGAAGAAATAAAAGAAATCCAAATTGGAAAGTAAGAAGTAAAGCTCTCATTATTTGCAGATGACATGATATTGTACATAGAATTGGGGCTGGTGCCAGCAGCGGGTGCGAGCGGCAGCTGCCAGCCCCGATTGCCCCTCAGGAGCAGGGGGAGGTGGAGAAGCCCTGAGGGGTGATCGGGGCCAGCAGCCGCCACTCGCACCCTCTGATGGTGCCAAGAGATTGGGGCTGGCTCCAGGCACTGGCAGCGGGTGCAAGTGGTGGCTCTGGCGCCAACAGTGGTGCAAGCGAGGCCAGCACTGGCAGCAGGTGCGAGTGCCGGGTGGGATCACAGCACATGGAAGCAAAGAATTTTCAGTAGCCACCAGATGCTCTCCCCGATGACAGCAACAGGCGCCCTGCCCTGGTCTGGAATCCCCATTCACCTGCTCCACCATCCCACCGTGGCCAATGCCTGCCATGTTCCACACTCTGCCACCTGCTGCTGATGCCCGTCATGTTCTGCGCATACCCCCTGGTGGTCAGCGACCAGTTGTTCGGGTGTTCCACCTTTCAGTCTATTTGCATATTAGGGTTTTATATATATATATTCGGCAATGCAGCAGGATACAAAACCAACAAGCAAAAATTGATGGCTTTTGTATATACTAATAATAAATCCTCAGAAAGAGAAACTAAAGAAGCAATCACATTTACCATTACAACAACAACAACAAAATAAGATCTTAGGAATAAACTTAACCAAAGAGATAAAACACTTGTACTTTGAAAACTACAGGACATTGAAAAAAGAGAAAGAGGAAGAAATAAACAAGTGGAAGAATACACTGTGTTCATGAGTTGGTAGAATTAACATCATTAAAATGTGCATACTAAACAAGGCAATCTATAGATTCAATTAAATTTCTATTAAAATACAAAAAGCTTATTTCACAGATCTAGAACAAATACTCCAAAAATTTAGATGGAACTAAAAATGACCCCGAATATCTGCAGCAATCTTGAGGAAGAACAAAGTTGGGGGAATCACAATACCAGATATCAAGTTATACTACAAAGCCACTGTACTTTAGACAGCCTGGTACTGGCACAATAACAGGCATATAGATCAATAAAATAGAACAGAGATCCCAGAAATTGACCCAAGCCATTATGTTCAATTAATATTTCACAAAAGAGGGAAGAACATACAATTGAGTTAAGACAGTCTCTTTAATAAATGGTATTGTGAACATTGGATAGATACCTGCAAAAAGTTGAAACTAGACCACCAACTTACACCATATACAAGGGTAAACTCAAAATGGATTAAAAGAAAAAAACTAAATGTAATTTGTGAAACCATAAAAATCCTAGAAGAAACCATAGACACAAAAATCTCAGACATTGCTCAAAACAATATGTTTACAGATACATTTCTTAGGGCAAAGGAAACTAAGGAGAAAATAAACAAATGGGACTAAATCAAAATAAAAATCTTCTGCACAGCAAAAGAAAACATCAACAAAACAAAAGCAAGCCCACTGTATGGGAGAACATATTTGGCAATGATGTATATGATAAAGGCTTAATATCTAAAATGTATAAGAAATTCATGCAACTTACCAAAAGGAAGACAAACAATCCAATTTAAAAAAAATGGGGAAAGGACCTAAATAGACACTTCTCCAAAGCAGACATACAGATATCCAAAAGACATATGAAAAAATGCTCACAGTCACTGATCATCAGAGAGATGCAAACTAAAATAACAATGAGGTATTACCTAACACCTGTCAGATTGGCTACCATCAACAAAACAAATGACAAGTGTTGGCAAGGTTGTATAGAAAAGGGAACCTTAGTACACTGCTGGTGGGAATGCAAACTGATGTAGCCATTGTGGAAAACAATATGGAGTTTCCTCAGAAAATTAAATATGAAACTTCCATTTACCCAGTGAACCCACTGCTAGGAATATATCCTAGGAAATCTGATATACAATCAGAAGGACTATATGCATCCCTATGTTCATTGCAGTGCAAGCAATTTACAATAGCTAAGATCTGGAAACATCCCATGTGCTCAGTAGATTAATGGATAAAAAAGCTGTGGTACATTTATGCCATGGAATATTATGCACCAGTAAAAAAGAAGGATCTCTTACTCTTTGAGACAGCGTGGAGGGACCTGGAAAGTACCATACTAAATGAAATAAGCCAGTCATGGAAAGACAAGTATCACATGACCTCACTCATATGTGGAATCTAATGAATAAAATAATGTACAAAATAGATCCAGAGACATAGGCACAGAACAGACTGTGTATGTCAGAGGGAAGGCAGAGATGGTCGGATGGGGGAAGTGATCAACCAAAAACTTGTACGTACATATCTGTATATATAAAAGCTTAAGTGACCATTACAACAGGTTGACTGGTCGCTATGATGTGCACTGACCACCAGGGGACAGATGGTCAACACAGGAGCTGCCCCTGGTGGTCAGTGCGCTCCACAGCCACCCTCCCACAGCATGGGCTGGCCAACCTCCCGTGATCCCTCCCCCTGGCCGGCCGACGATTGGGATTGGGCAAGACGGCCCAATGGCTCAAATCACTGGCCAGGCCAAGGGACCCCACCCATGCACGAATTTGTGCACCAGGCCTCTAGTATATGCACAACCCCTTGACACAGATAATAGATGGTGAAGGCCTGGGGTAGCGGGTAGGGGGTAGGGGAAATCCAGAAGAGATTAATGAAAAAAAAAAGGGAAATTATGTAATACTTTCAACAATAAAGATTTAAAATTAAAAAAAAAAAATCATGGTAGTTGTTGATAAGAAATTATTTATTTAATTTGCTTCTGAATCCCAACTATTACATCAGTGTTTCAACACTAAAAATAAATAAATAAATAAATAAATAAATAAATAAACAAACAAATAAACATCCAGAGGTGACATTGAAAATATTTAACAATTACTTGGGTAAAATAAAAAAATAAATTAACATCTATTTAATAAAATAAAATCTATTAGTAAAATAAAATCTATTTAAAACTTCTCTCGTGTTTTCTATTATTAAACCAAATACTATAAAATTTAATTGCTTACCAAGGTATGTAAATTGTAGTGCCATTTTAAAATATTAATTTTTTTAATTGATTTCAGAGAGGAAAGGAGAAGGAGAGAGAAATAGAAGCATCAATGATAAGAAAGAATCATTGATTGGCTGCCTCCAGCACAGCCTCCACTGGATATAGAACCTGACCTGATTGGGGATCAAACTGTGACCTCTTGGTTCATAGGTCAACACTCAACCACTGAGCCACACTGGTTGGGCTGTAGTATTATTTTTTATTAAATCATTCTAAATTTCTAAATCACCTATTGGTTTTTATAAACATTTATTAATTTGTGTTTAACAAGCTAATAAAACCCCTGTATGAGCCATGATGGACAAAAACAAACAAAACACAGAGCAGGTATCTTAACATCCTCCTTATTAAGTTGATATCAGGTGAAAGGATCCTACAGTTTGCCTGGATGGAAGGAGCACCAAGTGACCATGTTTTCTCCCTGACAGATTCAGCTCTCCTTACCATTGCCAAAACGTTGTACTCTCACTGCTGTCCTTTATCCATAATTCAGAAGTGTATTTCCTTTCTGGGCTCTAGTCCATACTGGCTGCCACCTCTGATGTACAGGACCAGCAAAAACAAAATGGAATGCAAAGAGGATAAAAAGGAAGTGGAAGGCAGCTATGTCCCTGTGGTCCAATAAGAGTTTCTTGCAGGTTGAGTGGTGATAACTGGATACGGTGGAGGGAGGTAATGAGAAATGAGAGAGAGAGAGAGAGAGAGAGAGAGAGAGAGAGAAGAATTACAAGCTTCCAGCTTTCTGCATGAAGTAGATTCAACAAAACATTTCAAGTTGTTCAGTTGCATATAATTACATTCTATTGAATGGTTATCTTATCTTATAATAATCATTTGTTGAAAAGGAAAGATAATCCTATATGGACATTGGTATTGAAAGTTGAGGATATAATTAATTGTTTCTATGTAGAGATGAAAACTTGTGTTTAAGTCATCTTCAGGAGATGGTTGAAATATGGAAATATGTATATTAAATGAAAAATTATTTCTGGAAACAAAATTTTATACTAAAGGAAATCTACTTGAAATTATAGCTATTGGGCAGTTGTAGAAGATTATTGTTTTTTATAATATATTTTATTGATCTTTTTACAGAGAAGAAGGGAGAGGAATAAAGAGTTAGAAACATCGGCCGAAACCGGTTTGGCTCAGTGGATAGAGTGTCGGCCTGCGGACTGAAAGGTCCCGGGTTCGATTCCGGTCAAGGGCATGTACATTGGTTGCGGGCACATCCCCAGTGGGGGGTGTGCAGGAGGCAGCTGATCGATGTTTCTCTCTCATCGATGTTTCTAGCTCTCTATCCCTCTCCCTTCCTCTCTGTGAAATATCAATAAAATATGTTTAAAAAAAAAAAAAGAGTTAGAAACATCGATCAGCTGCCTCCTGCACATCCCTTCTGGGGATGTGCCCACAACCAAGGTACATGCCTTTGACCAGAATCAAAATTGGGACTCTTCAGTCCGCAGGCTGATGTTCTATCCACTGAGCCAAACCAGTTAGGGTGAAGATCATTGTTTTTAACACTAAATTTTTAACACATAAACTATGTAGTTTTTATCTTGGCAAAGCTATGTTATTTGTGTTTAATTTTATTTAAGCTTACCTCAATTTATTGTTGTGATGAAAAATAACAAAGAAACTGTTTAATCATTGTAAGTGATCATTTTTATTACTCAATTGAATGATTAGGTATATATATATATATATATATATATATATATATATATATATTCTAATTATCTGTTGTTAAATGCTGGCCACACATATTTTTTTGTTCTTTATTTTGTTTTTTAACATATTTTATTGATTTTTTACAAAGATGAAGGGAGAGGGATAGAGAGTTAGAAATGTCAATGAGAAGGAAATATCGATCAGCTGCCTCCTGCACACCCCCTACTGGGGATGTGCTCACAACCAAGGTACATGCCCTTGACCAGAATCGAACCTGGGACCCTTGAGTCTGCAGGCTGATGCTCTATCCACTGAGCCAAACCGGTTAGGGCTATTTTTTTGTTCTTGTTGCTACAATGTATTTTCCCCCACAATATTTGAAGTTGATATCAGTTCTAAATCTATTAAATATGCAAGCACAGCGATATTTCTTTTTTCTGCAACATACACAATTTAAACTGAATTTTTTCATGGGATAATTATAGATTTCCATGCACTTGTAATCTTATACAATAAAAGGGAAATATGCAAATTGACCCTAACAGCAGAATGACCAGGAACGACCGGTCGCTATGACGTGCACTGACAAGCAGGGGGCAGACGTTCAATGAAGGAGCTGCCCCCTGGTGGTCAGTGCACTTCCACAAGGGGAGCGCCATTCAGCCAGAAGCTGCTGGTTCAAGGCTGGCCACTGTAGCAGCGTTGGCGGCAGCGCTAAGGACCCCTTGGGGGACATGCCCAGAGGGCTCCCGGGCTGCCAGAGGGATGTCTGACTGCCAGCTTAAGCCCAATCCCCTAGGAAGTGGGCCTAAGCCAGCAGGTGGACATCCCCTAAGGGGTCCCAGACTGCAAGAGGACGCAGGTTGGGCTGAGGGACACCCCCCTCGCAATGCATGAATTTCGTGCATCGGACCTCTAGTTTAGAAATAAGCCTCTTTTGTCTAAGTTGGTATAAAAATATGTTATTGTCCAGCCAGTGAGCAGCTGTTTAGTCAGGCTACTATGTTTTTATAGTTCCCATGTTGTAGAAAAGATGTAATGTTAACCAGCCAGTGTGTGGCTGCCTGCTTTATGGGACTTTACTTTGAAGAACTGCTTTGTTTGATAGCTCCTTGTTAGCAATGACTACTTAGTCTGCAATAAAGACTCTCTTATATGCCTATGACTTCTCATACCTTCTCTGTCTGATCCAAGGAGGTCCAGTTCCTGGAAGCAGAACTGAGACCCTACATTTGGCTTAGTCAGACAGGAAAAAGGAGTAAGAACTCCCAGAATTTCTGCAGCAAGCAGGGTCAAGAAGAAACTTACTCCACAACAGTGTCTTTACTTTATGGTGAGACCCATGTGAACAACATATGGAGGAGTTTTGTTTTTTATATCTATTCAGCCACCCAATATAATTTTTAATTTAAATTCATCATTGTTGAAAGTATTGTATATGTCTCCTTTTTTTCCCCATTGAACTCTCCCTTACCCCCCTAGCACATCTCCCTGTCCCCTACTGTCTGTGTCCTTTGGTTATGCTTATATTCATGCATACAAGTCCTTTGGTTGATCTCTTACCCCCAACTCTCATCCTCTCCTGCCTTCCCTCCAGTGATCCAGGACCTGTTCGATGCTTCTATACCTCTGGGTCTATTTTAGTTCATAAGTTTATGTTGTTCATTATATTCCACAAATAAGTGAGATCATGTGACATTTATCTTTCTCTGACTGGCTTATTTCTCTTAGCATAATGCTCTCCAGGTCCATTCATGCTGTTGCAAAAGGTAAGAGTTCTTTCTTTTTTACAGCAGTGTAATATTCCATTGTGTACAGGTATCGCAGTTGTTTTGTTGTTGTTGTGGTTTGTTTAAATTCTTTATTATTTAAAGTAATACATATAGTATTACATATGTCTCCTTTTTCTCCCATACCTCTCCCTGGCCACCCCCAACCACCAGCACATGCCCTTACCATCTACTGTACCACAGTTTTTTAATTCACTCATCTGCTGTTTCCAAATCTTGGCTATTGTAAATTGAGCTGCTATAAACATAGGGGTGCATATATCCTTTCTGATTGGTGTTTCTGATGTCTTGGGTTATATTCCTAGTGGTGGGATCACTGGGTCAAATGGCAGTTCCATTTTTAATTTTCTGATGAAGCTCCATACTGTTTTCCAAAGTGGTTGCACCAGTCTGCATTCCCACCAGCAGTGTAAGAGGGTTCCTTTTTCTCCATATCCTCACCAACACTTGTTGTTTGTTGATGCAATGATGATAGACATTCTGACAGGTGTGAAATGGTACCACATTGTAGTTCTGATTTGCATCTCTCAGATGATTAGTGACTTTGAGCATGTTTTCATATGTCTCTTGGCCTTCTGTATGTCCACTTTCAAAAAGTATCTATTTAGGTCCTTTACCCATTTTTTGATTGGGTTGTTTATCTTCCTTTTATTAAGTTGTATGAGTGCCCTGTAAATGTTGGAGATTAAACCCTTATCAGAAATAACATTGGCAAATATGTTCTCCCATACAGTGGGTTCTCTTGTTGTTTTGTTGATGGTTTATTTTGCTATGCAGAAGCTTTTTATTTTGATGTAGCCCCATTTGTTTATTTTCTCCTTAGTTTCCATTTTCCTAGAAGCTGTATCAGTGAAGATATTGCTATGACATATGTCTGATATTTTGCTGTCTATGGATTCTTCTAAGATTTTATGATTTCCCATCTTACATTTAAGTCCTTCATCCATTTTGAGTTTATTTTTGTGTATGGTGTAATTTGGTGGTCTAGTTTTAGTTTTTTACATGTATCTGTCCAATTTTCCCAACACTATTTATTGAAGAGACTGTCTTGACTCCATTGTATGTTCTTCCCTACTTTGTGAAATATTAATTGAGCATAATGGCTTGTGTTGATTTCTGGGTTCTCTGTGCTGTTCCATTGGGCTATATGTCTGTTCTTGTGCCAGTACCAGGCTGTTTTGAGAACAGTGGCTTTGTAGT
This sequence comes from Plecotus auritus, assembly GCF_963455305.1. NCBI lineage: Eukaryota > Metazoa > Chordata > Mammalia > Chiroptera > Vespertilionidae > Plecotus > Plecotus auritus. The sequence continues at coordinate 96,331,360 of NC_137776.1, forward strand.
ATATTTTGATATGTGTTATTGTGATCCCTCCAACTTTGCTCTTCTTTCTCAGGATTGCTGCAGCTATTCTGGGTCTTTTTTTATTCCATATGAATTTTTGAAGGGCTTCTTCTAGGTCTGTGAAATATGCTGTTGGTATTGTAATGGGGATTTCAATTAATCTATAGATTGTTTTGGGTAGTATGGCCATTTTAATGATGTTGATTCTACCAACTCATGAACATGGTATATTCTTCCACTTGTTTATGTCTTCCTCTATTTCTTTTTTCAATACCCTGTAGTTTTTGGAGTACAGGTATGTTACCTTCTTAATTAAATCTATTCCTAGGTATCTTAAATTTTTTGTTGTTGTTGTTGCAATGGTAAATGCAGTTGTTTTTTAGTTTCTCTTTCTATGTTTTCATTATTGGTGTATAAAAAAAGCCACTGATTTCTGGGTGTTAATTTTGCACCTGCTACTTTGCCGAATTAATTTATTAAATCTAATGGTTTTTTATGGCATCTTTATGTTTTTCTATGTATAATATCATGTCATCTGCAAATTGTGACAATTTTACTTCTTCTTTTCCAATTTGGATGTCTTTTATTTATTTGTGTCTGATCACTATGACTAGCACTTCCACTACTATATTGAACAGGAGTGGTGAAAGTGGGCATCCCTGTCTTGTTCCTGTTCTTAGGGGAAATGGTATTAGTATTTGCCCATGAGTACTGGCTACAGGTTTGTCATATAAGGCTTTTATTATGTTGATGTATGATCCCTTTGGTTCCACTAGGCTGAGAGTTTTTATCAAAAAAGGGTGTTGATATTGTCATATACTTTTTCTGCATCAATTGATATGATCACGAGGTTTTTATCTTTAAATTTGTTCATGTAATGTATCTCATTTATTGATTTGCAGATATTGTACCAGCCTTGAATCCCTGGAATAAATCCGACTTTGTCATGGTGTGTATGATCTTTTTAATATATTGCTGGATGCAATTTGGTACTATTTTGTTGAGTATTTTAGCATCTATGTTCATCAGGGTTATTGGCCTGTAATTCTCTTTCTTTGTAGTTTCTTTATCTGATTTTTAGATTAGGCTTAATGCTGGCTTCAGAGAAAGTGCTTGGAAGTGTTTCTTCCTCTTGAATTTTTTGTAATAGTCTGAGGAGGATAGGTGTTAGTTCTTTGAATGTTTGGTAAACTCCACTGTGAAGTAGTCCGGAGCAGGGTTTTTGTTTGCTGGAAGTTTTTTGATTACTGTTTCAATTTCATTGGTAGTTATCAGCGTATTCAGGTTTTCTGATTCTTCCTGATTGAGTTTTGGAAGGTTGTATTTTTCTAGGTATATGTCGATTTCATCAAAGTTATCCAATTTATTGGAACAGAGTTGTTCATAGTATTGTTTACAATTCTTTGTATTTCTGACGGTTTGGTTGTTACTTCACCTCTTTCGTTTCAGATTTTGTTTATTTGTGACCTCTTTCTTTGTTTCTAGGTGAGCCTGGCTAGAGGCTCATTAATCTTGTTAATCCTTTCAACGAACCAGCTCTAGGTTCTATTGATCTTTTGTCTTATTTTTTTGTTTGTTTTGTTTTGTTTTTGTCTCTATGTCATTTATTTCTGCTATAACTTTAATCATTTCCTTTCTTCTACTTACTCTGGCTTTTCTTGTTGCCTTTTTTCTAGTCCTTTAAATTATAGTGTTAGGTACCTTATTACCAGTTTTTCTTGTTTCTTGAGGTAGGCCTGTCATGCTTTGAACTTCCATCTTAGGACTGCTTTCATTGTGTTCCATAGATTTTGGATTGTTTTTGTACATTTTCATTTGTTTCCAGAATGTTTTTATTTCTTCTTTGATATATTTGGTATTCAATTCTTTATTTAAAGCATGCTATTTAGCCTCCATGTTTTTTATTGTTTTCACTGTAGTTGATTTCTAATTTTATGTCATTGCAATCTGAGAATATGCTTGTTTTAATATCAGTCTTCTTGAATTTGTAGAGACTTAGCCTGTGCCCTATTATGTGGTATATCTTTGACAATGTCCTGTGTGCAGTTGAGAAGAATGTATATTCTATAGCTTTAGGGTGAAATGTTCTCAAATGTCAATTAATTCAATCTGATCTAGTGAGTCATTTAGGCTTGCTGTTTCTTTGTTGATTTTTTGTTTAGAGGATTTACCCAGTGATTTCAATGGGGTATTAAAGTCCTCTACTGCTGTTGTTCTCTCCCTTGATATCTTCCATAAGTTTTTTTTTTGTTTTTTTTTATGTATTTGGATGCTCCTGTATTGGGTACATATATGTTTACCAGAGTTATATCCTCTTATTGAATAGCTCCCTTTAGTTTTATGAAGTGACCCTCCTTATCTCTTTCTATGGTCTTCACTTTGAAGTCTAATTTGTCAGATATAACTATTTCTACCCCAGTTTTTTTTGTTTTTTTTTCATTTGCCTGAATTTTTTTTTTTCCATCCCTTCACTTTCAGTCTGTGTGAGTTCTTTGTTCTGAAGTGGGTATCTTATAGAAAGCATATATATGGGTCATGTTTTCTTACCCATTTGGCTACCCTGTGTCTTTTGATTGGATCATTTAATCCATTTACACTTAAGTTTATTAGTGATAGGAACTTGTTTGTTGACATTTTAATTCTTTATGCCTGTGTTCCTTCTTCCCTTTCTATTTCTTCTCTTTATAGCATTTCTTGCATCACTGGTTTGTTGGTAATAAATTCCCTTAGCCTTTTTTCATCTGCAAAGCTCCTGATTTCACCATCAATTTTTAATGATATTTTTGCTGGAGAGAGTATTCTTGGATTCAGTCCCTTGTTTTGCATCATTTTGTATACTTCATTCCATTACCATCTGGCCTGATGTGTTTCTGTTGCAAAATCATTTGATAGTCTAATGGGAGTTCCCTTATAGGTAACTTTCTGTCTCTCTCTGGTCAACGTTAAGATTCTTACTTTGGCCCTGGCCGGTTTTGCTCAGTGGATAGAGCATCGACCTGTGGACTGAAGGGTCCCAGGTACGATTCTGGCCAACAGCACATGCCCAGGTTGAGGGCTCGATCCCCCACTAGAGGGTGTGCAGGAGGCAGCCAGTAGATGATTCTCTGTCATCAGTGATGCTTCTATCTCTCTCTACCTCTCCCTTCCTCTCTGAAGTCAATAAAGCAATGTATTTTTAAAAAAAGATTCTTACTTTGTCATTGATGTTTGTCAATTTAATTGCAATGTGTCTTTGTGCCAGCCTTTTTGGGTTCATCTTGTTTGGGACTATGTGTGCTTCTTGGACTTGTGTGGCTTTTTTCATCCCAAATTCAGGCATGTTTTCTGTTAGTTCTTCAAACAGGTTTTCTGTTCCTTGCTCAGAGTCCTCTCTTTCTGGTCCCCTATTATGCAGATGTTGTTTCATTTCATGTCCTAAAGTTCTCTTAGGCTCTCATTTTAATTTTTTTTTCACTTGCTGCTGTCTTGGGTATTTTTTTTTCTGTCTTGTCTTCAAACTCACTGATTCTGTCCTCAGCTTCTTCTAGTCTACTGCTAAAGCCTTCCATTGTGGTTTTTGTTGTTGTTTTTTTTATTGTTTAAAGTATTATATATGTCTCCTTTTTCACCAGTTGACCCACCCCCATTGTGATCTTTATTGCAGCTACTTTAGATCATTCTTTATTTCCTCTTGATTCTTACACATGGTGGTGAATTTTCATCTAGCCTTTTCAGCATCATTATAACCATTGCTCTGAATTCTTTTTCTGACAATTTTCTTGCCTACATTTTATTTTTAAAGAGAGGGTGAATCTTTTTTTTTAACATATTTTATTGATTTTTCACAAAGAGGAAGGGAGAGGGACAGAGAGCCAGAAACATTGGTGAGAGAGAAACATCAATCAGCTGCTTCCTGCACACCCCCCACTGGGATGTGCCCACAACCTAGGTACATGCCCTTGACCAGAACTGAACCTGGGACCCTTCAGTCCGCAGGCTGATGCTCCATCTATTGAGCCAAACCAGCTAGGGCACCTCTATTTTATTTATTTCCTTTTCTGGTGATTCCTACTTTTCATTCCTATGGGGTTGTTTCTTTGTCTTCCATTTTTTGCTGTTCCTTTGTATTTCTTTTTATATATTAGCTCAAAATGCTATGCCATCCAGATTTTTGTGGTTTGTTTTATATAGTAGATGTTTTGTGGGACCCAGTGGTGCAGTCTCTCAGGCCTTCTTGGCTTGGGATTCTAAGGATGCTCCCTACTTGAGATATTTGAGTTCTCTTGGTGTAGTTGGGTCTTGGGGTCTTCAGTGTTATTATCCCATTTGTAGATGGAGTTTCCTCTCAAGGTGTCTAGTTATGTCACTTGCTCTCTACCACGTTGTACCAACCATTGTGGAGGTTTTGACTGAACAGCACAAAATAAAACTTGACAAGACATGACACAAATGGAACAAAACATGACACCAATAACCCCAATAAAAGTCTCCACCAGAGAAAAGAGAATTAGAAGAGAGAAAAGAGAGCGAAAATGTTATAGGGAAAAGAAAAAAAAAATGAAAGGGAAAAATATATATGGGGAGAAAACACACAAAACAAACAAATAAACCCAAAAATGCAAACAACAAACATCTAACAACAGTGTGTGTGTGGGTGGCGGGGGGGAGGAGGAGACAGAATCTGTGCAGACAGAGCTTATATACAGAAAATAAGGTTAAAGAATTAGATGAATAAAGGAAGGACCATGGTTCAATATAGAGGAGGTAGAAAGAGAATAAGTGGATAAGAAGGAAAATAATTTTTTTTAAAAAGAAGTATTATTAATTTATTTATTTATTCTGTTTTTTTGTTTTGTTTTGTTTTGTTTTTTAAGGAGCATAGAGGAGTGAGCAGCTAGGCTTGAGTTTAGTGAGTGAAACTAAACAATTAGAAGAAGAGAGCAAGAGAGTTGAGGAAAACAAAAGCATAAAAAATGAATAGCAAAGAAAGAGAAAAGAGAAGTAAGCATGGACTAGGAGCAGGGGAGCGGAAATTAGATATATGCATGAGCAAACAGAGACTACAATTATAATAACCTATCAATAAAGCAGATAAAGAAGATCAATTTTAACAAGGGGTAAAAATAAAGGAAAGAGAAAAACTAAAGCAGGGACAAGAGAAAAAAATACAGTATGAAAAAGGGAAAAGTGAGGAAGAAAAAGGTGAAAATGGAAATGAATAAGATACAATAAAGTAATAAAAATAAAAATAGGATAAATAAAAAATAATAATAAAAATATTTTTTTTAAATAAAAGATAAAAATAAAGTGTTGTTCACTTCAGCCGAGTTTTAATACCCCATTTGGGCGGGTTTAAGACTCCACTCTTTGTTCTGTGTGCCACTTCTGAGTTTTCTGTTAGTTAAGTGCTGACCACTGTCAGGTACTCTTTGGCATTCAGCACCGTGTTGAAATTCCAAGCAATCCACCACTCCCATGTTTGTGTTTGTCTCCACAGGCCTTGACTCAAGCAGGCAAGACCAATATGCCCACTTTACTTGTCTGCCAGCTGTCAATCTCAATCACTCAAGCATCTGTTTCTGACAGGGCTTTAGGTGGGGGGTGCTGTATCACTTTCTGGGGCAGAATGGCCCTTCTTCCAACCGAATCCCTGAGGTCTCTTTGGGGCTATTCAGAGGCGTTGTATCCTTTGTAAGGCGCAAAATGCAGTCATGTTGTGGCAGGCTGTATTAGCTGTCTTGAGGCTGCTGGGAGGTGTTGGTTCTTCAGGAGAGAAAAGGCCACTTATGTTTGGAGGGTCACAAATGTCTCAATGCCCAATTCCTGGTCACCTCTCCCTCCACAGACTCTTCCCACACTCCACAAGTCGGCACCTCTACCTGCACCACAGCCTCAGGTGAGTGAAATTATAAGGTCCTATGAACTGGGTTTAGCAAATAAAACAAAGGCAAAATAGCCATGCAACTCTGAGTTTCTCCCCTCTTCCCACCCCCCACCCCCAACCTGGCATTGTGCTGCTCAGGCAGCTCTTTAGGTTGCCTTTCTGGGCCCAGCCTCGTGGCTATGGACTTAGATCCAGATTCCCCAGCTGTCAGCAGCCCTGTGGACTTCCCTTTCATAGTCAGACATAGAGGCCAGGTGCATGAAATTCGTGCACTGGGGTGGGGTGTCCCTCAGCCCAGTCTGCACCCTCTCCAATCAGGCTTAAACTGGCAGTCGGACATCCCTCTCACAATCCGGTACTGCTGGCTCCTAACCATTCACCTGCCTGCCTGCCTGCCCAATTGCCCCTAACCGCTTCTGCCTGCCAGCCTGATTGCCCCCAACTACCCTCCCCTGCAGGCCTGATTGCCTCCAACTCCCCTTGCCTGCTAGCCTGATCACCCCCAACTGCCCTCTCCTGTTGGCCTGTTCACCCCCAACTGCCCTCCCCTGGTGGCCTGATCTCACCCCCAATTGCCCTCCCCTGCCAGTCTGATGGCCCCCAAATGCCCTCCCCTGATCTTGTGACAACATGGGGCAGCCATCTTGTGATGACACGAGGGCAAGACACCACCTAGGCTTTTATTAGTATAGATAGTATGCTTATACCCAAGGGATGCCGCCTTGGTGCAGTGCAGCTTCCTCCTGACCCACTAGGCCCTGTGGTCACAGGTCTCTATCTAGACCAGATCTCCAGTTCTTCCATTCTCTTGGCACCTTCTGCCCTTCCCAGCTGTGAATTGTCTCCCCAGCTGTGTCTAATTCATAATTCTGTGTGGATGCTCTCCAGTTTAGTTGTTCCTCCTTTTCTTGCTCTGGGACAAGGTGCAGGACACATCTGCCTATTCAGCTATGTTCTCTCTCCCACGCAATATCTTTTAATTGGAGAATATAGTCCATTTCCATTTAAAGTAAGAACTAATAGGAATGTGCTTATTGTCATTTTGTTGTTTCAAGGCTGTTTTTGTTATTCCTCTCTATTCCTTTATTCTTCTCTTTCTCTCCTGCCTTGTGTTTTAATAGCTTTCCTTAATATTATGTTTAGATTGCCTTCACATTTTCTGTTTTTGTATTTACTATATTTCTTTTTACTTGTGGTTACTATAAGGTGTATATATAATATCATGTGTATGTAACAGTTTTTTAAAGTTATAGCAAGTTAAATTTGAAAACCTTTCAAAGGTTTATATTTTTACTCCTCCCCCACATTTTATATTTTGATGACACATTTTACATCTCAATATTTTATATAGATTCCAACATGGTATCTGGAAGGAGCAGAGTGAGAAGGTGAGTGAGTGAATGAGAGGGCAAGTGTGTGGACGTGTGGGGGGTATGTGTGACGGTCAGTCTGATGGAGCATGGGAGACTCTGGGGTGGGCTGCCGCTTGGAGACCTGGTCATCTCGAAGGTTTTACAAGATCCTCCTGGGGAGAAGGCTGCAGGGAGTGGCTAGGTGCCCAGCTTTTCCACCACCCAGACTCATCAAAGCCTGGGCCAAACCCATACACACCTTGCTTCAGACCTCATGCACCCACAAGGACACAGCCCAGACCCTGCGCACCCAATGTGGACACCACCAGGACCAGCATGCTCGCAGCAGATACGGGACACCCATCCCAACCCTGCACTTTTAGTAGGGACCCAGCCTGGACCCCATGTGACTACCATTCAGAGGCCACTGACCCAGCAAAACTCATGCCCCCACTGTAGACTAACACACTGTCACTGCCACTGTGCTTCCACCACCGCCCTAGAGCCCAGCTTCTCAGCTCTACCACCAGGGCTCATGGGCAAAAACTGGGCTGAGGGCTGGGGAAGTGGTTGTAGCTTCCCTTGCCCTGGACCAACCCAGGAATAACTCAGGACCTGAGGAGATTGAAAAGGCTAAAAATCTGTGGGTGAGATGTGAGTCTCAATGACTGGGACTGAGAGAGGAGGCCCCAAGGGCACTGGTTATAGAGACTGCAGAGTGGGTGTATAAGTGAAAGCCTCGGGCTGAAGTGCCTGGATAGAGTAGCGCTAGCACCCTGGCATTGTGAAGCCTGGGAAGCTCCTCCTGATAAGTGGGAAGGGCCTCACAGTGGAGCTCAGGGCCAGCCTCCAAGGGAGGATTCTGAAGAATACACTGGCCTTGAATCTGGGGGGACCATTTATTTCTTGGAGGAACTCATCCTGGTGAGCAGAAAGATGACTGGATAGTAGGATCAGGAAAGATAATCAGCCCTGTCCACCTGGAACAAGGGGAGGCTCCATCTTTCCTGGAAAAAGAGCTGCTTCTGACCTCACCTTCTGATACCAGAGGCAAGGAGAAACAGACCGTGGATGGAAATGTATGCCCCTGCAGGTGACAGAGAGGATGTACCAGCAAACCAGGCAGAGCTGAGGCATTGGAAGGAGAGGAAGGGCCTTGCCCTCCCTTCTACAAACAATTGGCACCACCCCCAACAGGAGTCTGATGAAACCATCCCAGCCAAGCCCAGTATACCCCCACAGAGCCCAGCTTCATGGAGAATAGCTCAGAACAGGGACCCTCAAGGTGTGAGACCCGAGGCAGATCCAGCTTCTGAGCTAAGGAAGCCGCCCCTGTTGGACTATTAGGGGTTTCAACCTATCAGACCTCAATCAGGTGGCCCAGTACCAGAAAGGGACAGTGACTCACATTCACCTGCACTAGAGAAGCTTCCAGGAGGCCAAGGATAGATACACCAAGGGACCAGATTCAACATCAGAGCAAAATTTAGTGAGCTCCACCAATAGCAGACACAAAAGTTTTTGAATGTGTGAGTGTGATTGCCTTTATGTGTGTGTGTGTGTGTGTGTGTGTGTGGTTTTATGTTTTTTTTTTGTTGTTTATTCCCCTTTTTTTCTTTCTTCTCTCTTATCTTATATATCTCTAATTTCTCTCTTTCCTTTGATTCTATTCTCTTTTTATTGTTATTAATTTTTCTTATTTTATTTCTCTCTTCATTTCTCCTTTTGTTCTATTTTAGTTTTCCTATCTATATATTAACATATTCATTATTACTATGTTTTAAATTCATTATTATTACTCCATTTATTTTCCAGTTCCTTTGCTTTTTTATTCCTATACTAGTTCTTTAGCTTTCTTTTTGCTTGCATATAGCCCTTTTTCTTCTTTTTTTTTTAATATATTTCATTGATTTTTACAGAGAGGAAGGGAGAGGGATAGAGAGTTAGAAACATCAATGAGAAAGACACATCAATCAGCTGGCTCCTGCACACCCCCTACTGGGGATGTGCCTCCAACCAAGGTACATGCCCTTGACCGGAATAGAACCTGGGACCCTTCAGTCCGCAGGCTGACACTCTATCCACTGAGCCAAACTAGTTAGGGCCCTTTTTCTTCTTCTTCTTTCTCCCTTCTTCATTATTTCCCCTCTAATTTTTTGACCTGGTATCTTTTAGTATCCTTTTAATTGTTTCTTTGCTTTGCTTTCTCTTCTATTCCTTGTTTAGTCTTTCCTGTTGTTGCTGCTTTGCATAGCTTTTTTTTTTAAGTGTTTTTGGTTCAGCCCTATTGTGTGTTGTTCTGTTCTGTCAGTACCTATATAACAGCTGGCAGGACGAGGTTGGTGTTGAATTACACCAGCAGCAAGTCAGAGGGGAGATCACTCCTACTAACAGGACATCAACAATAAAGTCCCAATCACAGCAGGAGAGCCCAAATAATGCACACAAAGGGCAGTCAAAGAGCATCCAACTCAGGAAATCAAAAAGACTGCATCACTGGATCCCTCAAGAAACTTTATACATAAGGCCATCTAATAAAGACTGGGAGGCATAACAGTTCAATGTAATACATATAAACCAATACAAAGAGACAGCTAGAATGGGGAAACAAATAAACAATCCCCAAATGAAGGAAAAGAGGAAATCTCCAGCCCTAGCTGGTTTTGCACAATGAGTAGATCATTGGCTTGTGATTAAAGGGTACCAGGTTCAATCCCAGTCAAGGGCACATGCCCATGTTGCAGGAGACAGCCAAGCAATGATTATCTCTCATCGTTGATGTTTATATATCTCTCTCCCTCTCTAAAATCAATAAAAATATATATCTTAAAAAGGAATCTCCAGAAAAATAACTCACTGAAATGGAGGCAAGCAACCTATCAAACACAGAGTTTAAAGCAATAGTTATAAAGATGCTTAATAAACTTATGCAAATTACAACAGTATGAAAAGGAAAAATAAAGGTCATGAACAAGAACCAGACAGAAATGAGGAATGATATATCTGACATGAAGAATACACTGGAAGGAATTAAAAGTAGATTGGATGAAGCAGAGGATCGAATCCAAGATTTGGAAGACCAGGTAGAAATGAATACCCAATTATAGCAGCAAATAGAAAAAAGAATTAAAAAGCAGAAATATAGCTTAAGGGAGTTTTGGGACAACATGAAATGTAACAATATTCACATTACACAAATACCAGAAAGGGCAGAGGACGATCAAGGAACAGAGAACCTGTTTGAAGAAACAATGACAGAAAACTTCCCCCACCTGGTGAAAGAAAATGTCATACAAGTTCAGGAGGCACAGAGAGTCCCAATCAAGATGAACCCAAAGAGACCCACACCAGGACACAGTATAATTAAAATGCAAATGTTAAAGACAAAGAAAAAATCTTAAAAGCAGCATGGTAGAGACAGAAAATTATATACAAAGGAGTTCTCATTAGAATGTCAACTGACTTCTCAAGAGAAACACTTCAGGCCAGAAAGGAGTGGCATGAAGTACATGAAGTAATGAAAAGCAAGGACTTAAATCCAAGGGTACTGTATCCAGTGAGGCTATTTAATACTGAAGGTAAAATAAAAAGTTTTCCAAACAAAAAGAGGTTAAAGGAGTACATTACCACCAAACTAGCAATGCAAGAAATGTTAAAAGGACTGCTTTAAGAAGAAGAAAAGGAGAGATAGAGGATTAATGGCATAAAGAAAATAAAAATGGCAATAAATAAATACCTAGCTATAATAACCTTAATATAAATGAATTTAATACTTCAGTCAAAAGACATAGGTGACAGAATTGATAAGAAAACATAACCCATATATATGCTGTCTACAGGAGAACCCCCTCAGAACAAAAGATAAATACAGACTAAAAGTGAAGAGATGGAAAAAAATACTCCATGTAAATGAAAATGAATAAAAAAGCTGGAGTAACAGAACTCACTTCTGACAAAATAGACTTCCAAACAAAGGCCATAACAAGAGACAAAGAAGAACACTACATAATACTGAATGGAATGATTTAACCAGAAAATATAATCTTTGCACCCAACAAAGGAGCACCTAAATATATATTTTAAAAAAAAAAACTCTTGATGGAAGGGAGAGATTGGAAGCAATAGTCATAGTAGGGGACTTTAACCCCCTGCCTACTTCACTAGACAGATCTTCCAGACAAAAAAAAAAAAAAAAAAAATCAACGAAGAAACAGGCCTTTAATGACAAACTAGATCAGATGGCTCTAACTGATATTTACAGACTACCAGTATTTCTCCCAAAGCAACAGAATATACATTCTTCTCAAAGGCACATGGGACATTCTCAAAGATAGACCACATGTTAGAACACAAACAAGTCTATAAAAATTCAAGAAGATAGATATAATACCAAGTATCTTCTCAAATCAGAATGACATGACATTAGAAATCAACTACAATTTAAAAAAAAAAACAACTAAAAAAAACACACTAAAAATAAAAGTCAAATATATGGAGGCTAAATAAAATGTTGTTAAACAATGAACGAGTTGCCAATGAGATCAAGCACAAAATAAAAAGCTTCCTGGGAACAAGTGAAAATAATCACACAACTAACCAAAACTTATGGGACACAATGAAAGCAGTCCTAAGAGGGAACTTTATAGCATTACAGTCTACTTCAAAAAACAAGAAAAATTAATAATAAACTATTTAACCCTACAACTAAATGAATTAGAAAGAGAAGAGCAACAAAAGCCCAGAGGAAATAATAAAAATCAGAGTGAAAATTAAGGTCATAGAGGCTAAAAATACTACACAAAATATCAATGAATTCAAGAGCTGGTTCTTTGAAAACATAAAGCAGATTGATGTATTCTTAGCCAGACTCATCAAGAAACAAAGAGAGATGACCCAAATAAACAAAATCAGAAATTAAAGAGGTTATATAACAATGGACATCACAGAAATATGATGAACAACTATATGCCAACAAACTGGACAATCTGGATGAAATGGATGAATTCCTAGTAACATACAATCTGCCAAAACTCAATCAGGAAGAATAAGAAAATCTTGATAGGACAATAACAACTGATAAAATTGCAGTAATTTAAAAACTCCCAGCAAACAAAAGTCCTGGGCTTGGTGGATTTACAGGAGAATTTTACTAAACATTCAAAGAAAAAACACCTATCCTCCTCAAACTATTCTAAAAAATTCAAGAGGAAGGAATACTTCCAAGCTCTTTATGCAAAGAAAGCATTATACCAATCCCAAAACCAGATAAAGCCACTACAAAGAAAGGAAATTACAGGACAATAACTTTGATGAACACAGGTTCTAAAATCCTCAACAAAATAGTAACAAATCAATCTAGCAATATACTAAAAAGATCATACATGATGATTAAGAGGGATTTATTCCAGGGATGCAAGGTTGTACAATATTCACAAATCAACAAAGATGACACATCACATAAACAAAATGAAAGATAAAAATTACATGATCATATCAATAGATGCAGAAAAAGCATTCAACATAATCCAACACCAATTTTTGATAAAAACTCTCAGCTATTTGGAACTAGAGGGGTCTTACATCAACATTATGAAGGCCATATATGACAAATCTACAGCCAACATCATACTCAATGGGCAAAAACTAAATCTTTTCCCTTAAGAACAGAAATAAGATAAGGATGTCCACTTTCATCACTCTTATTCAACACAGTACTGGAAGTCTTAGTCACAGTGATCATACATGAAGAAGAAATAAAAGGCATCCAAATCAGAAAGGAGAAAATAAAAACCTCATTATTCACAGATGACATGATATTGTACATATAAAATCCTAAAGACTCCACCAGGAAACTACAAGACTTAATAAATGAATTCAGCAGGGTAACAGGATATAAAAACAATATCCAGAAATTGATGGCATTTATACACCAATAATAAACTCTCAGAAAGAAAAACCAAAAATATCTCATTTACCATTGCAACAACACAAAAAATAACATACCTATACCTAGGAATAAACTTAACCAAGGAGGTAAAAGACCTGTACTTGAAAAACTATAGGTCATTGAAAAAAGAAACAGAGGAAGATATGAAGAAATGGAAGCATATACTGTGTTCATGGATTGGAAGAATGAACATAATTTAAGTGTCCATGCAACCCAAAGCAATCCATATAATCAACACAAGTCCTATTAGTATTCCAACGACATACTTCACAGAACTAGAACAAATATTCCAAAAATTTATACAGAACCATAAAAGATACCCAATAGCTGCAGCAATCTTGAGAAAAAGGAAAAAAATTAAATGGATCACAATACCTGATATCAAATGATGCTATATGGCCATTATAATCAAAACAGCCTGGTACTTGGTACTGGCACAAGAACAGGCATAGAGACCAACAGAACAGTACAGAGACCACAGAAATTGACCCAACACATTATGCTCAATTAATATTTAATAAAGGAGGCAAGAACATACAGTGGAGTAAAGACAGTATCTTCAACAACCAGTGCTGGGAAACTGGACAGACATATGCAAAAAGATGAAAACAGACCACCTATTACACCATACACAAAAATAAATTCCAAATTGATAAGTACTTAAATGTAAGCCATGAAAATCCTAGAAGAAAACATCAGCAGTAAAATCTCAGACATGTAACCTACCATAATTTTCATCAGTACATCTCCTTGGGCAAGAAAAACAAAGGAAAACATAAACAAATGGGACTACACCAAAATAAAAAGCATTTGCATAGCAAAAGAAACCACCATCAAAATGAAAAGGGAACGAATAGTGTTGGAGAACATATTTGCCAATGATACATCTGATAAGGGGTTAATCTCCAAAATACATAAAGTACACATACAACTGAACAAAAGGAAGACATTTTAAAAATGGATAGAGGACCTGAATAGACATTTCTCCAAAGTGGACATACAAATGGCCAAGATTAATATTAAAAAAAAATGCTCTAAGTCACTAAGCATCAGAGAAATGTAAATTAAAACCACAATGAGATATCATCTCATATGTTCTAAAGTGGTTATCATCAATAAATCAATGAACAATAAATGCTGGTGAGCATGTGGAGAAAAGGGAATCCTAATACACTGCTGGGGGAATTCAGATTGGTACAGCCACTCTGGAAAACAGTATGGGGTTTCCTGTAAACATTTATAATGGAACTGCTGTTTAACCCAATCTCATACTACTGGGAATATATCCTAAAAAAAAAAACAGAAACACCAATCAGAAAGAATATATGCACCCCTATGTCTGTCATGTCTTGCACAGCTAGAGAGAGAGAGACCTGAGGAGAGGTGACTGGAGATTAAGAAAGACACAGAGACATTATTCAAGTTAAGCTGGGACAAGGTGGGACACTGTTCTCAGATGGAGAGACAGTGACACAGAGCAGCAAAGTGCATTTATTATATACAGCATGATATCAGGAAGTAAGGGAAGTTATGTTAAGTCCTACATGCTCAGCTACAGGTTTGCATGGTTAAAGGTTACACTGCTTTCCTCATTCTTGTGGCTTCTAATAATTGTCAGGCCTGGCTGAACCCAGATAATGGTATCTGCTAGGCTTGCTGAACCCAGACAATGGCATCCGCCCCTGACGCCTGAGCTAAGGTCTGGACTGAGGACATTTCTTTGCCTGGGGCAAGGAAAGTTTCCAGGGCATGGCTTTGCTGAGACTGCAGGATCAGCTGACAACCTTTGCTAAGGAGCTCTCCCAGGTGCTCCCCACACCTATGTTCATAGCAGCATGATTTATAGCAGCTATGTTCATAGCTAAGATTTGGAAACAGCCCAAGTGCCCATCAGCAGATGAATAGATATAAAAACCTGTGATACATATACACAATGGAACATTATGCAGCTGTCAAAAAGAGGGATCTCTTACCCTTTCTGACAGCATAGTTATTATTCTGGATCTGAAGATATTATGCTAAGTACAATAAGCCAATTAGAGAAAGACAAATATCACATGATCTTACTTACTTGTGGAATCTAATGAACAAAATGAATTGACCAACAAAATAAGACCCAAAGCATAGAAGCATATAAAAAAACTGGTATATCTTGATGGGGGGTTAGGGGGATGAGGAGATATCAACCAAAGAACTCATAGGAATAGCCCATTAACAGGAACAATAGAGTAGTAAAGACCTGAATGGAGGGAGGTAAAGGGGGGATGGGAGATATCTGTAATACTGTAAAAAAAAAAAAAAAAAAAAAAAATATATATATATATATATATATATATATATATATATATGTTGAGATGAAGACATGGAAAAATACTTTATGTATTACTTAACTTGTATTTTTTAATAATTTTACTACTTTTGTTTTTTACCCTTCTATATTTTTTATGAGTGATTGATCCCATTTATTATTATTATTTATTATTTATTATTCATTATTCATTTACCTTGTCCAGCATGGTTTGAAAAAAAATAGGTTTTATTTTTTAAGGTTATATTTTTCTCTTATTTTTTCATAAGAATAATATAATCCCACAATTTTCATTTAATTGTGCTCACAAAGAGAATAATGATAAAAGTCCTCTTTGGTTCAGCAACAGTTAGAATATTTTAAAATATTTATAATACTTTATTATCACAACTGGAGGCCCAATGCACAAACTTTGTGCAAGGGCCTCATCCCTCACAGCCCCTCGCAGCCTCAGCTGGCCCTTGCAGCCCCAGCTTTGTCTGGAAGGTCATCCAAAATGTCGTTCAGACAGTCGTTCTGCTGTTCGGTCTAATTAACATATTAGCTCTATATTATATAGTATGAAAAATTTCAAAATAATGTTGTTCTGATATCTTTCTTGGCACGAAAATGTTTTCAAATTGCTTTTGTAGTGTTTGGTATTCTCTTTATACAAATTATCTTTATAAGAATGTCCATTGTATTACTGGTACTTTATATCCTTCAAAACTTATTGCCTTTACCTAACACATTTGAAAGCATTTTTGCTTTAAGCTGATTCTAAAGAGCTGATGCTTGGCAGTTTGTTTTGTTGTCTCTATTGCAGGCCAAATATATTGTTTCAGGTGCTATAAAATACTTTGAAAGATCTAATACAATAGTGTACCATAGACTGAATTGCCCCTAAATATGTCAATACAAGTAACTGGTGAGATAAGCTAAAGAGTACCCTCTTCTCTAGGATGATCCACACTAAAATCAATCAATTTAGATTTGAATGAGGAATTATGCAATTTTCAAGGTCATTAATTATTTTCTCTCACAATCCATAAGGTATAATATTCTCTTCTGGATCTTGTGAAGGCTTGAAAATAAGCATAACATTTTACAAATTTAGAAAATTTAACACAGAAATGTTTACCTCTTCACATAAAACAATATAGATGGTACAAATCATAACAAAAAGTAGAGACAGAGAAAAGGTGATGACATACAAAATAGTAATAAACATTCACCACACCACCACCAGCACTCATTGTGTCTATCATTAGGTATTCATGTGTCTAGTGCTTGCTCATTGTTCTCTCTCTCTCTCTCCTTCTCTTAATAGAGAGATAAGGATATATCTGTACCTCCCAAATATATTTATATCTCACAAGTATAAAGTAAGTGTAATATATAATATAAAAATAAGTGCCTCACGTATGCAAGGCACTGCATATGTATAACATATAATATACCTTTATATAATATACACATATGATTTATGAGAAAACTGTTATATCTCTTTCACATAGAAAACAGATGGGGAGGCAGAGATATTTTATCTTCTTCTATGACCAAAGGAAGTCTTATGGACATGCATTTTAATGCAATTATAAGGCCCAGTGAATATTAAGAAAGTATTCATGCATTTTGTGTTCTAAACTTTTTGATAACATTGCTTATAAAGAGGTCCCTAGTTGATAAATGAGATAATGATCCTATTCTAGAAAAAAAAAATCTTACCACTGTTATTTATCATAATTCTAAATATTATCATGAAATCTAGTGTATTTCTGACTAAAAAGATTTTTAATAGTTGAAAGAATATCAAGATAATAACATTTTATGGTACATGAAAATTATACAGAATTCAAACTTTAAATTTCATAAATAAAGTTTCATTGAAGGATAGCCATACCTATTGATTTACATATTGCATGTGGTTGCTCTCAAGTGACAATACCAGAATTGATTACTTATGACAAAGGCAGTCTGGCTAACAGAGACAAAGTATTACTCCCCCTTTACAACAAGTTTGCTGATCCCTGGAACTACAACATGCTGACTTCCTTTTTTTTAAATATATTTTATTGATTTTTTGCAGAGAGGAAGGGAGAGGGATAGAGAGTCAGAAACATCGATGAGAGAGAAACATTAATTAGCTGCCTCCTGCACACCTCCCACTAGGGATGTGCCCGCAACCAAGGTACATGCCCTTGACTGGAATCGAACCTGGGACCTTTTAGTCCGCAGTCCAACGCTCTATCCACTGAGCCAACCCAGTTAGGGCAACATGCTGACTTTCAAGAACACCAGTTAGTAGCACGCAAAACTTGGTGAGGACTGTCATATTCAAACTAGGTCACACATGGTTCAGTAAAGATGGATTAACTATCTTCCTTTTACATTCCAACTTTTTTCAAGTTGTAGATGCTGCAATATGGTAGAGATTGCTCAGCCATTTTCAATAATAGGCACCACGTTTCTGCTCGCAGAAAATTAATGCATGTGTTTAGGAATCACTAAGCAAACTGTAATTAACTAATAAAATGATGAAAGGAACAGGCAGAAAACAACAAATTAAGTATATTACAAAATAAACATATCACACTATACATTATTTAAAATCTTATCAAGATACATATTATTTTACAATTTTCATTCTGGCTTGTTAATTTTATTTAATTGCATCATATGCTATTTGGAGAGGAAGTGATTGTTTTTATTTGTGGCATTAAACCTTTATGCAGAATTAGCAAATTGAGAAACAATTTATATTTTTCTAAAGGCCCGGTGCATGAGATTCGTGCACTCCGTGGGGGGAGGGGCGGGAGTCCCTCAGCCCAGCATGTGGCCTCTCGCCCTCTGGGGATGTCCAATTGACGGCTTAGGCCCTCTCCTCAAAGGTAGCGGGCCTAACCCGTCAATCAGACATCCTTAGTAGAGCAGCTCCCGCCACCACTGCTGCACTTGACAACCAGCTTCTGGCTGAGCGGTGCTCCCCAAGTGGGAGCACATTGGCCACCAGGGGGCAGCTCCTGCGTTGAGCATCTGCTCCCTGGTGGTAAGTGCGCATCATAGGGACCAGGCTTCAGCAGTTCGGTCGATTTGCATATTAGCCTTTTATTATATAGGATTGGGGGTATTACATTGAATATACATTACAAATAAAAACATACAATTATAAATCTTAAGGGAGAAATAGTAGTTGATTTGTATTTACTTTTTTTAATACTTTATTCCAATGTGATAAATATTGAACTTCAAATATATATATATATATATAAAGTACCTGCAAATTAAAGGCACTATTTTATTTTAGGCAAACTCAGAAGAATATAAATTATTCAATTAATATTCTCTCGTTCTAAAGTAATAAGATTGTGTTTGCTTACAGCTTTAATTCTGAAGGTTTATTAGTTTAATATCTGGGTTATGTTTTTTAAATAAATTGCCAGACTGAATTTTTGGAAAAGAAAAAATACAAAGGAAGGTGAATAAATGAGGGACCCAAAGAGTAGTACTATTTTTCTTCAAAATTATTATGTGGTTCATGCTGGTGGTCTTAATCTGGCATCTAGAAGGATTCAGGAAACCTGGAGAAGGGGCTGTGCTCAAATTAAATAAGAGTCCATAGATGAAACATAATTTTGAAAGGCATTGGGGGGGGGGGCGTGTAGAGGCACTTGGCTGAAGAAACCAAGTTCTCCTTGTCTCAGGACCCCTTGCTTTTTATTAATACAATTTGTTCTAAGGCAAGGTGGAGATATACACATCAAAGGATAGGGTTTTGTACAGAAGCATTGTCAGATTGGGGAATTGCCTTTGGCTGTGCAGGTGTCTGGCCAACAGGAGGCAATAACATGTAGATTAATATGCCCTTAGCTGTCTGGCAGCAAGCAATCATTCTTTTCAGGTTTGGGGAAATGCTTTTAGCCATTCCCAACAGGTGATAGCATATGCGACTCAGGCCTTGTTGAGTCCCCAAGTTCTATTAACCTTTTGATGAAACTCTTGCCATTATGACATGCTGGAACTGGCTCCCGGCATCTAACCCTTTTTGATTTTTTAAATTTAACAAGAACGTATGTTTTAAGATTTTTAAATTCAATGGAAAGGATAGAGTTCTATCAAGTCCCTTTAAATTGCTGTCATGCATTAAAGGAATAAGCCTGCAGTCAGTTTCTTTCTGGGCCAACAGTTCTTTGAGTCCCAATTTCAATGTCCAATAGTTTTGAGTCCCAATTTCAATGTCCAACAGTTCCTTATGTGTACGTGTCAGCAATGATATTTCGGTTCTGGATGGTGGACAAATGGTGGCAATGCAGGTCCGACCTTCTCTGGTTTGGTCCTGGGGAACCTGCAGCAACTCACAGATTCTTACTGCTAGTATGGCAAGGCGTCTTCACCATCTTCATTTCTGGACTGTTTCTCCTCTTGTCTCAGGGGCCACTGTTATTTCTGTGGCTGGAGCAGTCCAGTCAGTTCCTCTCTGGGATCCATTGTTGCAGGAATCCACACGGGCTTGGAGGAGTTTTCTGGAAATATACAAACATATTCTCAAACAAAGGTTAATAAAGGACTCTTTTCTATAAATTAGACTTGGGATCATTTTTATTTTTGGCCAAACGATTTTCCTTTGGCTTATTCGGACACCATGTGTGTTTTCATGTGTTTCTTGATATCAGCATTACAAATGAAAAATAATTTTCAAAGTAAAAAATTTAAAGCAATTAAGGCTTGATGTAATTTTCTTACAGGATATTATTATACTAGCCCCCCTTTTTAATTTAAATATTAGGAGGCTTTTGGAAATTTTATAATGCAGTCTTGATAAATTTAATTTTCTGTTCAGAAATATGGCTGCTTTGGATTCATTGCATATTAAGCAGTTTTTACTATGAGATGAACCATCAGTAAAAAAATTAGTTAATGCTTCAGGAACAGTTTGCTGCTCAGTACAATTAAGTTTTCTTGAATATTCACTTATTTCAATTAGTCAATTTAAATCAATCTAAAATAAGGTTAATTTTTTAACTTTACTTATCCTAGGTTATGGACAGTAAATGACATTAGTTAAATTTCTGCAATTAGTCTTTGAGTAATTTTACATAAACTTTGTCAGGGAGGCAAAAACACAAATCATTTACTTTTCTTTTTGAGGCCTAATATATTGACTTTTAATTATACTTTTTTAGACATTTGTAGGAAATCTCTTTTTATTTCCTTCCAGAATAATTTTCAGGCCAGCTTTTAGAGTTTTTCTCAAAAGTTTTTGTCTTTCTTTTTTACATCAAGCCAACCTACAGGACTGCTGCTTGGATATTGAGTCATGTGGCCGAATAGCTATATTACAATGACTCTCCTTACATTATGTTGACTACTATTTATTGTCAGATTTCGTACTTTAACAACAATCTTTAGTTTGCCCTGTAAATATTAGTGGAAGAGATTTCAAAATTTTAAAATTTCTCCTTTTTATTAAATTTATAATTATATTTTTAAAGAGTATCCCCTTTGGCTTATTTGAATTTACAGAGGGATTATGGGAGGTCTCAGTAACTTTCTTAGATTTTACTTGGATTCAATTACTTATAAAAATATCAGCTTCTCATACAACATAATTTATATGAGACCTTGATTATATTTTAAAAAGCTAATTTATAAAGTAATTAAAGTAGGTATCTTTATTAAAAAAGCAAAACAAGTAAATTTAGTAAACTTTTATGTCTGATTCACAAGGCACAAACGCTGCCTCCACCTCCAGCCTATTTAAAATGCAGGCACTAGAGGGTTTTGTTATTAAAATTCTGTCTTAAAATTCTGCTGTTGAATTTTAAGAAATATTTTGTTACTTTATTTTGCCCTCCTTAGAGGCCAAAACCTTCATAACATTTAAAGTATATGTATATATAAAGTATATATGTATATATAAAGTATATATGTATATATGTAAAATATATTGATTAATTTTTATTTGATAAAGCTTTCCACGTGATTTCAAGTATTTTAGGTTGGCTAAATTAAAAAATATTTCCTTTAAGAAAAGAGAAGAAATTGTTTGAATCACTCAGGGCCCTAGGAGTTTTCCAAGAATCATCCCTTGGTTATAGCCATCAAATATATATATTTGGAAAAACCATAATATATATATATATATATATATATATATATATATATATATATATATATATATATGATTTAAATATTATAATACTTTTTATAACTATCTTAATATATCAATTAAATTAAAACTGGTTTTTGTATTAAAAATTTGGTTCAGATCACAGAATTAATCCTTCTTTTTTAATTAGACCAATGTTGAAATTTTACTACATGGACTATATTTTACCTGCCTAATTTAAAAAAGACCATCTTTTTTTCTTTAAGAGGTCCCTGCCATGGGAAAAACTGTTTTTGGCTGGCAAGGGCTTAGCCTCTTGATTTTTAAAACGGCCAAATTTTTTCTGCTGGGGGAAGTCCAGAAGCAAACTTGTAGGTATTCAAATGCAAATGCAGAATTAACACATTCCTTAGATTTCCCTGGGAAGCCAGCCTTCTTAATTAACAAAGGGTGTAGCCAGTTTTTATCTGGGCTACTTAGATATTTATAATTAATACTAGAGGCCTGGTGAACGAAATTTGTGCATGGGGGGTTTGTCCCTCAGCCCAACCTGAACCCTCTCCAATCTGGGACCCCTCGGGGGATGTCTGACTGCCCTCTCACAATTCAGGACTGCTGGCTCCCAACTGCTTGCCTGCCTGCCAGCCTGATCACTCCCTAACCACTCCCCTGGCAGCCTGATCAATGCCTGACTGCTCCCCTGCTGACCTGGTCACCCCTAAGTGCCCTCCCCTGCCAGCCTGATTGCCCCTAACGGCCTCTTCCTCAGGTCCCACCACCATGGCTTTGTCTGGAAGGACGTCCAGATGGATGTCCAAAAGATTTCTGGTTTAATTAGCATATTACCCTTTTATTAGTATAGATAACATATATGCCCCTAAAAAGTTATATTAGTTTACACGCTTTAAATTATACAGTACATATTCAACCCTGTTTTTTTTTTTTTTTTCTAAATATATCTTATTGACTTTTTTCATGGAGAGGAAGGGAGAGGAATAGAGATATTGAAACATCGATGAGAGAGAAACATCCATCAGCTGCCTCCTGCACACCCCCAACTGGGGATGTGCCCACAAACAAGGTACATGCCCTTGACTGGAATCAAACCTGGGACCCTTCAGTCCGGAGGCCAAACTACTTAGGGCCCCCCACTTCTTTTTTTTTTTTTCTTTTTAGATTATCCACATTTGTAGATATGGCATTAATTCATTTTTCCATTGATTTTCAGAGAGAGTGGAAGGGAGAAGGATAGAGAGAAACATCAATCTAAGAAACATCCCTTCAATTGTATTCCTTAGGAGCCCTGACCAGGGATCCAACTTGAAACCCAGGTACGTGCCAAGTATGTTGCCTGACCTGGAATCAAACCTGCAACCTTTCCATGCATAGGACCATGCTCACACTCAACCAACCTATCCACTTCAGCCTGGCTATTATACAATTTCTGGAATTTTATTTCAATTAATTCTTGCAAAGTCTGTGGTTTAGGTAATATTCACATTTTGCTGATGAGGAAAAAAAAAAAACAAAACAGAAAAACAAAAAAACAACCTCTTCGTTTTAAGATATTCTTCCCTCATTGCTGTGTTTTCCTGCCAAGCCTAGAAAGGATCTTGACAGCAGTTTCACTGGGTATTCAGAGTCAGAAGCATTCTCCTCACCACTACCCTCTCCAAAGCCTCCTCTGCACTGGTACTGAGGCTGTCCTGGATGGCGCAGAGGTTAGGTAACTGAGACAATGACAGGATTTGGACAACTGGAGCCACCATATCCGCCTCTCCTCTCTCAGCCTTTCTCCACCATGCTGGAGAAGGGGGGGCCAGCAACTTCCAGCAGCACCGAGCTTCCGGATAGGCCAAGGGTTGCAGTGCTAGCTCTTTGGACACCGAAAGGGCTGCAGTCTCTCCCTCTCAAGAGCCGCTGTTGCCCCAGAGGTTATAGGGCTGCCCTGAAAGTCCTCTGCATGCTTCCCATCCTCAGCAAACATGGCAGTGTACTCACGGATGGAAATGATATTTTTATTTATTTATTTATTTTAAATTTATTTATTTATTTTTTAATTGTTTGAAGTATTACAAATAGTAAAGTATTACATATGTCTCCTTTTTTTTCCTCATTGACCTCCCCCCAGCCTCCCCTACCCCCCAGTACATGCCTTTACCTGCCCCCCACAAGTGTCTTATATCCATTGGTTATGCTTATATGCATGCATACAAGTCCTTCAGTTGATCTCTTACAGCACCCCCTCCTCGCAACCTCCCCTGCCTTCCCGCTGTAGTTTGACAGTCTGTTCAATGCTTCTTTGCCTCTGTATCTATTTTTTCCCCATTTCTTTCCTTTAAAAAAATCTTGCCTCTGCAGACTAGAAATAAACATATAATAACAAAAAATGTTTGAGTCCCATATTTCAATGTCCAACAGTTCTGAATCCCCATTTCAATGTCAAACAGTTCCTTATGTGTACATGTCAGCAATGATATCTGGATGGTGGGCACATGGTGGCAATGCAGGTCTGACCCTCTCTGGTTTGGTCCTAGGCAACCTGCTGCAATGCACAACTGCTGACTGCTAGCGTGGCAAGGCGTCGTCAGCATCTTCCATCTCTGGACTGTTTCTCCTCTTGTCTTCGTTGTTGGAGCAGACCTGTCAATTCCTGTCTGTTGTAGGAATCCACATGGTCTTGGAGTTGTTTTCTGAAAATATACAAACATATTCTCGACCAAAAGTTAATAAAGGAATCTTTTCTATATAATTGATTTGGGATCCTTTTTATTTTTGCCCAAACGATTTTCCTTTGTCTTATTTAGACATCATGTGTGTTTTTCACAGGTGTCTTGCTGTTAGCATTACAAATGAAAATTAATTTTGTTAGGAAAAATTTTCTAGATGTAATTTACTTATAGGATATTTTTCCTTACATGATAATACCCTACTACCCCCCCTTTTTTGATTAATGGAGGCTTTTGTAAATTTTATAATGCAGTCTTGATAATTTTAATTTTTTGCACAAAAATATGACTGCTTTAAGTTCATTGCATGTTCAGGAATTTTACCATGAGATGAACTACCAATATAAATTTTAGTTACCACTTTAGGAACAGCTTTTTGTCCAGTACAATTAATTTTTCTTGAATATTCACTTATTTCAATTAGCCTATTTAAATTAATCTGAAAACTTGATTATTATTTTACTGTCAAATTTAATACTCTATGAACAATCTTAGTTTACCCTATAAATATTAGTGGAAAAAATTATTTGCATTCTTGAGTAGCCCCTGAGCATTCCTGGTGCTAGGCTGGATTTAGATATAGGGCAGCTGCTGTTGGCCAAGTCTCTGTCTGTTACCTGGGTCCCAATCTGAGCTGGGCCAAGTCACTGTCTGTTTACCTGTGTCCTGATCTGAGCTGGGTGTGGGAAGCAAAGCAGCCATGGAGGCAGGAGACCTCCCTCAGACGGGGTGAGGGATCAGGCCCCTGCAAGGTTGGGGGAGTGAGGGTCTGTGCCCCACCTCTGTTGATCCCCAAGTTCTCTCCTGGTGGCCCCTCTGTGACTGTGCCTGTCTTAGGTTGTTCCTTCCCTGAGGAATCTTACCTGTTTCTGACAGCACGTCATACCTCAGGGAAGGTAGGGGAGGGTGGGGGTAAGGTGGAGAGATCAACCAAGGGACTTGTGTGCATGCATATGAGCCTAATCAATGGACACAGAAAACAAGGGGGTGGGGCATAAGTGGGGGGTGGGGGGTTATGGGAGAATAAGGACACATATGTAAAAATAACAATTTAAAAAAATTTAAAAAATTATAAAAAATTAAATTAAATTAAAATAAAATATTAAATCGAATCCATACTACTGGTCACCATAACCTTAAGAGAAATTGTTTCATGTGACAAAGATTTTTAAATGAAACTCTCTGTAGCCCGAAAATTATTTTGGAAGGAAACAAAGAGAAGTTTCCCTCAAAAGTCGTAAGGATTGTAATTGAAAGTCAATATATTTGGCCTCTTGAACTAAAGTAAGTAATTTGTGTTTTTGCCTCCCTGACAAAGTTTGTATAAAGTTACAAAAAGAAATTGACAGCCAGATTAAAACTGAATTGCCATGGCCTAGAGGAAAGAATATCCTTACATGATATTATTCTACAATGCCATCATAATTTTAGATATTTTACAACAGCATATTGTACAATTATCCCAAACAAACTTACAAACTAATTCTTTGAATGTTAAGCAGCAATTTAAAAAAAAAAAAGGACATGAAAGGATTTAATCCCTTTCAGAAGGAATTAAGGCGCTGGGAAGGCACCTGAGCATTCTATATTGGCCCCTCTTGCCTTTTGTGCCAAGAGGGACCCTCTTCTCACAATCCATTTGCCCTCAGCTGTCGCCTGAGCTTTCTATTCATGATGAGCTTGAAGCCTCGTGGTGGCTGGTACCATGGATCTGTCTCTCGCCCAATCGTGTGAGCTGGGCCCTCCCTGGAGAAGAAACCTGAGTTCCCTGAGATACGTGATCAATGCTGGGGCCCCGCCTGCAGGCCAGGGGATCCCAAGGCAGGTGCTGGGCATGGAGGGCACGGAGGCATAGGCTACCAAGGAGACAGAACTGAACCTCACATCACCCTGCTTGGCCCCGGAGGATGACTGGTTAGCCGGAACTGTTATTTTTAGATACTTTTAAACACCCCAGTGCTGAGATAAGACTTCGCTTCTTGATTCTGACTGTGTTTCTCGACTGTGGGACATGTACAAAAAATCCTTAGGCATGCTTCGACTTTCCCTCCTGCCGGTGGGAAATTAAATTCTGCACGTACACACCCCCTTTCCCCAGCTGGAGAGCATCGTCTGTGGGAGAGCATCGGTGGCCAGGACATTTCTCTGCATTATCTTAGGCTCCTGCATCTTTGGTTGAGTTGGCTGTTCTGCTTGCTTTGCTCTGCTGCCCCCTTATCCCCATCAATTTTGGGCCTTGAAAATATCTTCGTTCTCAGGTTTAGCTCAGGTGATGTTTGGGAGGGTCTCAGATTGTCTGTGTTTGACAGCAGTTGCGGAGACCTAGCAGGTCATGATGGCTTCATGATTCCTAAATCCCTTTTCCCAGGTCCTTTTTCTAACGGGAGTTAGGTTGCCCAGATGTGACACCCATTCAGTTTAGGATTCACCCATTAGGACATGACATATTTGCAAAGACATATTTGAATGGCTTTTGTGTGGAGGATATCTGCGAGGAGGGGAATCAGCGGTGAAAGAAACCAATGGCGGATTTGGAACCCCCGGAGAGGGAACCTTGCTCACTCCCCACATGTCTCCCCACTGCACTCCCTGCATGTCTCCCTCAGCGGCCGGCCTGGGCATGCAGGAGGCTTGGCTTCCTTCATCGCCTGGCGATGAAGGAAGCCAAGCTTCCCGCCTGCTCCACTGGTTCTGTGGCTCCGGCAGACGCTGCCATCTTTGAAGCTATGGGCACCACCATATTTGTGGCTATGGGTGCCGCCATATTTGTCGTGGAGTGATGGTTAATTTGCATATTACCCTTTTATTAGATAGGATAATATTTATCTATGTTTCAACAATTCTAAGATTCTAGAGTCAATTATAATTATTTTAAGGCATTTTCTTTGGCAAATTTTTGTAACAGAGACAATTTACTGATTTTCTTTGTGGCCTTAAAGTTAACTTTTGAACATGGTTCATTAGCATTTTAAAAACTACTCTTTATTATGGAAATACCAATCTTGTTGCTAGAACCAGTTTGTAGTTTTCTGTTTGGTTCCTCTCCGCCATCTTTCTGAGGAAAAAAAAAAAAACAGTCCTTGGGGTTTTATTCTGTACCATAGCAAAGAGAGTCAAGTTTCACTCAAAACTCTATCTAAATGTCCAAAAATCGAACAGTTGCGTGCATTTGTTTTAAGCTAGCTTCTCTCTTTACACATGCACAGAAACCCCAGAAACATTTCTAAATTTTGTAAAACTTTTCATGGTGAGAAGGAGACTTTTAAATCAGCATAATCGGGGAGTGGGCATCCACATTGCAGGATCGCCATGTGTCTCCCTTCCCCCACCTCCTTGGGGAAGATTCAGCAATTGGTTTGGTCAAGTTTCTTTTTCCAATTAAAGGCATGCTTAATAGAAAAAGACAGATTTTAATTTTTTTTCCTATTTCGCTTTCCAAAGTAATAACTAGCACTTAAGGTGATTTTCGCCAAAATTTGTTTATCCCAATGTGTTCTTCGGTAATTTTTAAACAAAGCTTTAAGTAGTCTTTTTGCAGGAGGGCTGATAGCTCTGCCCTCTCTTGCCACCTTTGAATCTCTTTGAACCAGAGGCAGATTCGGCAGCAGGGATTTATTTCTTACTAGTGGCCCGGTGCGAGAAATTTGTGCACGGGGTGTGTCCCTCATCCCGGCCTGCACCCTCTCCAATCTGAGACCCCTCGAAGGATGTCCTACTGCCGGTTTATAGGGATTGGGCCTAAACCGGCAGTCGGACATCCCTCTGGCAATCCAGGACTGCTGGCTCCTAACTGGTCATCTGCCTGCCTGCCTGCCTGATTGGCCCTAACCACTCTGCCTGCCAGCCTGCTCGCCCCCAACTGCCCCCCTCCACTGGCCTGCTTGCCCCCAAATGCCCCCTGCCAACCTGATCACCCCCAACTACTCCCCATGCCAGTATGCTCACCCCCAACTGCCCCCCCCTGCTGGCCTGCTCACCCCCACCTCCCCTCCCCACTGGCCTGCTTGCCCCCAACTATCCCCCTGCTGGCCTGCTCACCCCCAACTGCCTCCCTCGCCAGCCTGATCACTCCCAATGCCCCCCCCCCCACCGGCCTGATCACCCACAACTGCCGCCCCATCCTGGCCTGATCACCCACAACTGCCCTCTGCTCTTGGCCTCTAACCACCTCTACCTTGGCCCCGCCACCATGGCTTTGTCCAGAAGAACGTCTGGAAGGTCTCCTGGAAGGTCTCCCAGTTTAATTAGCATATAACCCTTTTATTAGTATAGATTACAGATTTTTATTACAAATATGAATTAAGATTTTAATTTGAACAAGAAACCACATTTTTTAAAAAGTACCTTTTGATATTCCAATTTCTTTATAATTTTGCTTTTAACCAAATTCTTCCCCATTATAATCTGACTTAAACAAAAAATATCACCCATGCACTTGCGGATCCACGGGCTTCCAAAGCTGACATGGGCTCTACACACAGTTAATCTTACCACCATCACTGGTGTTGTTTCCACTCAGGCCAAAAGACCCCACCTGCCAGAGGCACCCCACTCACTCTGCAGATGCCCTTTGAGCCCCAGTGCCTCCCCATGTGTGGCCAGCTGGGGAGGGACCACACAAGGTTGGTTCCAGGGCATGTCTGGCCTGTCTCGCCCCACTGGCTACCTTCTAATTAATTTTCCACCCCACTGGCTACCTTCTAATTAATTTTCTTTCAATGTGCATGAATTCTGCACCAGGCACTAGTCTGTCTATAATAACATTTGGACAAGTTATTTTTCTCTGTAACCCATCAATGTAATATTATGGATTATTTTATATGTCCACTTAGGCCACAGGGTACCTCAGTGCTTGCTCAAACATAGCTCTGGCTGTATCTGCAAGAGTGTTCCTGAATGAGATTAATATTTGGCTCAGCAGATGTAGAGAACAGGTCGCCTTCTTTAATGTGGGTGGTCCCCATTTGGGTAAAGACCAGGATAGAACAAAAGGGCTGAGTAAGAGGGAATCCCTTTGTCTGACTAACTGAACTGGAGCAGTGGTCTTTTCTGGTCTCAACACAGACTGAAACATCAGTTCTTGGGTCTCCAGCCTACTGATTTTGGACTGAAACTTACATTATCAGTGCACTTAGTTCTCAGCCTTTAGACTCAGATGGAATGGCACCACCAGCTACCCTAGGTCCCCAGCTTGCCAATTGAGGTTCTTGGAAATTTACAAGCACCATAATCACATGAACCAATTCTTTATAATAAATATCTTACTGATTCTGTTTCTCTGAAGAACTCCCACTAATACAGATGATAAAACTATATAATAAAAATTACTGAATTACACTGTGAAAATATAATTATACTAGAGGCCTGGTGCATTAAATTCATGCACAGGTAGGGTCCCTAGGCCTGCCCAGTGATCAGAGCGGATCAGAGCCTTCCAGCTGCCAGCTGGGGCCTCCCTTCCCCAGCTACCGGTTGCTGGCCGGGGCCTTCCTTCATTCTGCGCCACCCCATGGTGATCAGCACACATCACAAAGGGCATTCGAACTCCAGGTCTCCTGGTAGAACTCCCAAAAGGACACTTTTCATATTAGTCTTTTATATACACTGAGTGGCCATATTATTATGATCTCTGAACACATAGTAATCTGGCCACTCAGTGTATATATATATCAGTGTATATCCATCAGTACTTTGTTGGGCCACCTTTTGCCTTCAATACTGCAGTGGTTCTTCTTGGCATTAACTCCACGAGATGTTGAAAGGTGATGTGATTAATCTGACACCATGCCTGGTGAATAGCATTGTCCAGTTCTGTGAGATTAGATGGTTGTGGAACCACCTGCCTGATGGCTCTTTTAACTTCATCCCACAAATGTTCAATTGGATTGAGATCTGGTGATTATGGGGGCCACCTAAGCAAGGTAAAGTCTCCCTCATGTTCTTGAAACCACTCCTGCACAATATGAGCACTGTGGCATGGTGCATTGTCTTGTTGAAAGAAGCCATCTCCATTGGGATATGCCATCAACATGATAGGATGAACTTGATCAGCAAGGATACTTAGGTATGTTGTGGTATTCAGACGTTGTTCCACACTAATTAGAGGACCCAAATCATGCCAGGAAAACATGCCCCAAACCATAACACTGCCCCCACCAGCTTGAAGGGTTGTACTCATGCATGTGGGGCACATGCTTTCATGCTGTTTCCGTGAAATTCTCACTCTGCCATCTGCATGATGCAACTTTAAACGTGATACATCGGACCACATGACTTTTTTCCAATGCTCCTTGTGCTCCTGTGCAAATTGGAGACATTTCATCTTGGTAATTTCAGACAGAAAAGGTGTTTGAACAGGCTTTTGGCTTCCATGTGCCATACGATGCAGTTGTATGGTTAATTTTACTACAAAGGTCAGGTGGTCATAATAATCTGGCCACTCAGTGTGTGTATGTATATATATATATATATATATACATATATATATATATATATATATATATGCCTACCTGATCACCCCTAACCGCTGGCCTGCCTACCTGATTTTTCCTAACAGCTTGGCCTGCCTGCTAGTCGAACTCCTGGTTGAGAGGACAATTTGCATATTAGCCTTTTATTATATAAGATATACACTGAATGGCCAGATTATTATGCATTTAGAGATCATAATAATCTGGCCACTCAGTGTATATACTAGAGGCCCAGTGCACAAAAATTTGTGCACTCAGGGGGGTCCCTGAGCCCAGCCTGCAGCCTCTCACAATCTGGGACCCCTCGGGTAGTGTCCCTAGGCCTGACCTGAGATCAGGGCCTATTGGGGTTTTCCTTCCCCAGGCTGAAGGCAGCTGGCCCCACCCCAGCTGCTGCCACTGCTTACCATTTGTGCCGTGCTGCCCCCCATTCCTTGCCACCAGTGGCCTCCCTCTGCAGGCAACAGGCTGTGGTGCAATGGTTTAGCTTGCCTGGGCCTCCCTCTTTCTTTGCTGGGGGGTGGGGCCAGCCCGGCGAGGGGCTGTCTGCTTACCTGATCACCCCTAACTGCTGACCTGATCACTCCTAATCACTCTGCCTGCCTACCTGATTGCCCCTAACTGTTTGCTTTTGGGTGGGGCCAGCCCAGCAAGGGGCCATCTGTCTGCCTGATCTCCCCTAACCACTTACCTGCCTACCTGATCATCCGTAACTGCTGGTCTTCCTACCTGATCACCTCTAACCCCTCTGCCTGCCTGCCTGATTGCCCCTACCTGCTTGCTTGGGGGCGGGGCCAGCACTGACTTCTAGTTGGTCAGCCTAGTCATTACTGGTCGCTACAACCCAGGGTTTTTATATATTAGGATAGATACATTTTAGATACTAGATAACATTGGCATTTAAACTTATAATGAATTAATAAAATAAAAAATCCTTAGCCAGTTTAAATTTCTAATGTTATTCCTTGAAAACTTCAATTCTAGTTTCTAATTTTATTGCTTTGTTTGTTCAACACTATGTCTTCTGTTAAAGCAGAAAAAAATGAAACATTTAATCCCAGACTTTACCTATAGTCAAACATGGTAGGGAGAGTTGGTCAAACCTGGAGTTGAGGGAAGAAACTTTTATCTTTTATGTGTGAACTTGAGACCATTCTCTATTATAATTTCATGTGGGATAGCTATGCATCTCCAATTCTATATTCTATATTTTTACTTTTTACTATTTTTTATTTATTTAAGAGAGGAAAGGAGAGGGAGAGAGAAATAGAAAAAATAATGATGAGAGAGAATCATTGATCAGTTGCCTCCTACACACCCCTTACTGGGGATTGAGCCCACAACCCGGGCATGTGCCTTGACTGAGAATCAAACCGTGACCTCCTGGTTCATAGGTTGAATCTCAATCCCTGAACCCCTCTGGCCTGGCTCAAATTCTATATTCTGTATTCTCTGCAGATCTAGATATAGAGAAAATATTGCATTACTGTTGGGGAGGTTTGTTACTTTGTAACTGGAGTTTGAGGTGGAGGTATATCCTTATTGCATAGAAACATGGGTGTCTTGAATCTTCCATTGTAAGATTACTATATTTTTATTCCAGAAACAATTATTTGGGGGTGGTGCTATTTAATCACTTGTCATCAATATAATCTGGCATATATTTATTGGAGATCAATGGAAAATAAGATTATATAGCTAAGGTAGGGTAAACTGGTTAATGGTCTCAAATTACAGGAATTGCAAACACATGACAAACAGCAACATACATTTTTTTGCTTTAATTGGAACAGTAAAATTATACAGGAAAACTCTGATTTGATAAAAAATAAATAGTTCAGCACTAAGATTCCTGTGATTCTAGGTTGATACTTTAGCCCGAGATATTGTAGCTACAATATAACTGATAAAGCTATAAGGAAATTAGAGAAAAAATACATTTTAAAATGGTGAAGAGCTTTTATGCTAAAATACTTCTCTTTTTGAGATGACTAAACACATCCTGTTTTACTATATATTTATATATTCACAATGACACACATTTGGAGAGGGCATTCAATTTTATGGAAACAAATTCTGTCTAATAAAAGAGTAATATGCAAATTGACCATACCTCCACAAGCCACGCCCACCAGCCAATCAGGAGTGAGTATGCAAATTAAACCAACCAAGATGGGTGCAGCCACAGAGAGAGCATGATGCTTGGGTTTCCCAGCAATGGAGGAAGCCAAGCTTTCCGCCTGCCCTGGTGGGCCAAGGCCTCCGCTCAAGGCTACAAAGTTTCAATTATGGAAGATAAATAAATCCAAACAAAAATGGCTGTGGCCACAGAGCGAGCAGGAGGTTTGGCTCCACTCAAGGCTACAAAGTTTCAATTATAGAAGATAAATAAATTCCAGATACCAGAGCCTCCCCTTAGGTGGCCAGGGGGCGTGGCTGGCCTGCAAACCACCACAGGCCCCTCACCCAGGCCACCTCACGCCCCAGGGGAACCCCCACCCTGATCTGGGACACTCTTCAGGGCAAATCAGCCAACCTCCACCCGTGCACCAGGCCTCTATCCTACCTAATCCTCCTATATAATTATAATAAAAGAATAATATGCAAATTGACCATCACTCCAACAAACAAGATGGCTGCCCCCATGTGGTCAAAGATGACTGTCCCCATGTGCCACAAGATGGCCATGACAAGATGGCCAGCAGGGGAGAGCAGATGGGAGGGACCAGGTCTGCAAGGGAGGGCAGTTGTGGGTGATCAGACCAGCAGGGGAGGGCAGTTGGGGGCAACCAGGCCTGCAAGGGAGGGCAGTTGTGGGTGATCAGGCCTGCAGGGAAGAGCAGTTGGAGGGAACCCAGGCCTGCAGGGGAGAGCAGTTGGGGGGGTACCAGGCCTGCAGGGGAGGGCAGTTAGGGGTGACCAGGCCTGCAGATAAGGGCAGTTAGGGGTGACCAGACCTGCAGGGGAGGGCAGTTAGGGGCAAATAGGCTGTCAGAGGAGCAGTTAGGCATCAATCAGGCTGTCAGCGGAGTGGTTAGAGGGTGAACAGGCTGGCAGGCAGGTGAGCAGTTGGTAGCCAGCAGTGCTAGATTGTGAAAGGGATGTCCAACTGCCTGTTTAGGCCCGATTGTACCTGGATCGGGCCTAAACAGGCAGTCGGACATCCCTCAAGGGGTCCAGATTGGAGAAGGTGCAGGCTGGGCTAAGGGACACACCCCCCGTGCACAAATTTCATGCACCAGGCCTCTAGTAGAATAATAACTTCCTAAAATGTATCATAGGATGTTAAAGGCATAAGAGAAGAATAAAATTCCACAGTAACTACAAAATATTGTTTAAATATATTATAGAAACCATGGTTTAAAAAAATTAAACAAGTTTCTTAAGAGTTCTCAAAAGTCTATAATATACTCACATTGATTTTGTATCTTCAAGATAGGGATATTTTATATAGGATTTCTAAAATATAATTGAACACACAATTTTTTCCTCATGGAGCATCTTTCCCTGCTGTGTTCCAAAAAACATTGAGTTTGAAATTGCTAGCTGAGGAACTCATCATTTTAATATGTAATGTATTACTTTTCTTTTTTTTTTGCATTTGGAAATTGAAATGTACTAGGAATAGAAAATTTCCTGAATTGTGCCCCCCAAAAAACGTTACACAATTTCAGAAAACAATTGTAAAGAATTCTCAGCCATGGACAGTTTTGCTCAGTGGGTAGAGAGTCAGCCTTGGGACCAAAGGGTCCTGAGTTTGACTCCAGTCAAGGGCATGAGCCTTGCTGCAAGCTCAATCCCCAGTCTGCTTGGGGCACATGTGGGAGGCACGCAGTGAATAGTTATCTCTCTGTCTCTCCCACTCCCTTCCATTCTCTCTAAAAATCAATGGAAAAATATCCTCAGGTGAGGATTAACAATAACAACAAAAATTTTCTGAAATTTTACATTATCATGTGATTATATATTTGTACTGATTAATGTGGTATGTAAAAGGGGCACCAGGGTTCAGTTGAGACATATATATATAACAATAAGGCAGCTTTTATAATCCTGGTTAAGAAATTCACCAATAGTCATTTTCCTTTTAATTAAGTCAGACTTATTGTGCTCATACCATGTGCCAGATGGGCTAACATAATGAAAGATATGTTAATGTATTATTTGTATGTAAGTAAAGTATATTGACCAACCTAAAGTATCTGCTTATGGCTTCTCAACTTATCCTTTGTGACTAATCACTATTATAAAAACAAAGCATTAGGAAAATATATTCCAGCACTGAAAAATATACCTTCCAGTTTTTGTGTGCATTATCTGACCCTATTTTCAGGTAAGGTAGATAGGGGATTGCCTGGTAGAGAATATACATAATATAAACACAAGCATCCTCTCGCATGCTGCTGGTGGAAGATGGTGTCTCAGTTTATCCAGGTCCAAACCACTCTGCGTTATAGCTGTCCACTGCTGTAATGAGGACCACCACACTAAAACTCAGTTTGTAGTTTGTAGACAGTTTTCAGCCTAAGGGGTCTATAAACAAGTATTCTATATAATAAAAGTGTAGTATGCAAATTGCCCCCTCGACCCGGAGGTCATCCGGGAATTTGACCAGAGGGCAGGGCAGGCCAGGTGAAGGGAGGGAGTACCTGGCCAGCAGCCAGCAGCTGCTAGGGACCCTACCAGTGCACAAATTTTATGCACTGGGCCTCTAGTCTATATAATAAAAGCCTAAGCAACCGTTACGGTAGAACAGCTGGAACAACCGGTGGCTATGATGTGCACTGACCTACAGGAATAGATGCTCAACACAGGAGCTGTTCTCAGTGCGCTCTCATAAGGGGAGCAGCTGCTCAGGCAGAAGCTGGGCTCATGGCTGGCAAGCACAGCAGCAGTGGTGGGAGCCTCTCCCGCCTCTCCAGCAGTGCTAAGGAGCAGCAAGTGGAGCAGTAAGGAGCGAGCAGATGGGCACTAAGGCGTGAGGGATCCCGGATTGTGAGAGCGATGTTTAACTGCCAGCCAGCAGGTGGACATGCCCCAAGGGGTCCTGGACTGGGAGAGGGTGCAGGTTGGGCTGAGGGACCCCCCTCTCCAGTGCAATAATTTCGTGCACTGGGCCACTAGTATAAATATATCAATAAATGTTACCCTACATGGGAATTGTTAAGAAAAGTTACCTGAATCAATTTTGAATGATAGATAGACAGATATCATGGTTATATTGGAGCATAGAAGCTTCTCTAAAGAAAACATTCTTTGTATTCTATTTCAATGTGCCATTCTCGGTTTAATGGGTAAGAATGAAACTTTGGAGTCAAATTGATCTGTGTTTTAATCTTGGTTCTGCGTCCTTTCAGTTGTGTGATCTTGAGAAAGTAACATCCTACTCTGAGGCTTCATTTAACAATCTGTAAATGTAGTAATGGTGTCTGTCATTCTTGACTACTGTGGTGAAATCTTACATTTGAAGTGCCTACAATGCAGTATAATTAGCATAGAATGGATGTTCAATGTGAATGATGATTATGAAGAAGACAATGATAAATGAATAGCAATTAATCTGACCGTATGAAAAATAGATTGGGGAGAGGGATACTGGGCATGGAGAGAGTGCTAAGAAATGGTATTTTAATGATAATGGGTAGAGAGAGATAAAACAAATTTGAAATATATCATGAAATAAATTATCACCATCATTTAGTGATAAAAATTGTGAAGGCAATGGAATTACACACTTAGTTCATGACAAGCGTTTCACATGAAGATGTGTGTGTTGACATCCATGGGAGGCAAGGCAGAGGTGTCGAGTCTGATCAGGTGGTGTGAATCTGGGGAAAATTTAACAATATCTATGTGCATACTAAGGACAGAAATGCTAAAGAGCTTACTTCTCATGGCAGGGCTCAGTTAGACCCTAAATAAATGGTCAGCAGTACATAGTTTTAAATTACAAAGTTCTAATTCTTACAGCTAGTTTCTCACTCTTCTTTTGCAGATTGCATAGTATTATGTCTTGGCAGCATACAGAGAAATAGTGAACTTCCTCTTGATGTATTATGTTTATACCCTAAAGTCACTCAGATAAGTTTGCATTCAAAAGTAAAGTTTGTTCAGTAATTCTATGGGTAAATAGTGGTCCAGTTTGAGTAGTAAACTCTCAAGATTAGCCTTGCTGAACAAAGTGCACATATCTTCAATCCAAATGAATACAACTGGAAGGGAATTTGATGAGCTGCTCAACTCTACTCAAAAAAGTCTTCACAGTGGTGATTTGTCCAGAAAGTTCAAGACTTAATGTGCTCTGAGCAACCCTCTAAGTCCATCAAAAGGAACTTTAAACATTCACTTCTGATTCTAGAATTTTTCAGTTGGGGAAGCAGAGAAATTACAAGTATAAAGTAAAGTCAAAGAGAAGGAAACAAAGTTTGTTTTATTCAGGATCTTATTTGACTAAGTTTTATTTTTATATTTACTTTTACTTTTTCCCCCTTATGTTTGTGGTATTGTTATATTGTAAATCAGAAGACACCTTAATCAATAAGCCAAATTTATTTGGAGTCTTTTTCATTTCACTAGTGCTAGTGGGCCCAGAGGAAATATTGCTTATCAAATTCTGGGGCCGCAAATAGAGGAAGTTTTTCCTATATACACCTTTTTCAGTTCTTTGTCTTCCAAATTTGGAGTGAGACTTCTGGGTCTTCTGAAAAAAAGTGTCCTATGTGCTGGGACTGGGCTGTGAGACCATATCTCAAGGTCTGGCCTGGTGCCAGCACTGACAACTATGTCTGAGGCATAGTTTATGGCCTCTCTGGAATGGGGAGTAGTATTATTTTTCTCTATTTTTTAAGCAAGCAAGCATTACAGAAGCCAAGAAAACAGGGTTAAAATTTTAAACAGCAGTTTTTACCCAAGATGGAGGTTACTGTGCTTCAGTATTGGGTATTATATTTAGGAAGAATCTTATAAATAAATATATAATTTTCAAAACATCCAGACACATATTGAAGAATAACAAAAATAATATGGCCATATACCCATCTTTAGAATTGAGTTTTTAAAATTGACATGGTTATGGGATTCAATAAAAAATAGTTAAATATAGCTTTTTTATGGATGAGGAGATAATGGTGACTGGGCACCTCGTCTCAAGGCCATGCTAGAAATACAAGTAAATTGGAGAACATTCACCTGGAATTTACAACTGTGCTCCAGTGGAGGAGATTACTTATAACAAGGAAGAACAGAAAAGGCATCTGGAGACTGGTAGGAAGGGTGAGATCTCGAGAGGGGGGTTGCCTGGAGAGGAAGGTGCTGAGCTATGGAAAGAACTGTTCCACAAGCACCCTCACCAACCTGGGGCAGTGGCAGTGGAGGCAGCAGTGCCTCTGGACCTGCAGCAGCACAACCCACAGCAATGTGACCCACAGCAGTGCTACCCACAGCACTGTATCATCTAAGCAGCTCTGAAAGGTAGCAGGATTGCTGGTGGAAGCAGAGTCGAGCCTGCAAACCAGAGCCATCCGGGAAGAGAGCCGAAGTTTCCATTCCCTTTCCCTGTTTTTTTTGTTTGTTTGTTTGTTTGTTTTTGTTTTTTTTTTTTAAATCAATAAACCCAGAGCACAGGAGTTTTCATTTATATGCTTCTGAAATAAACATTCTCCCTGGGAAGAGCTACCTGCTTCCAACACCCAGAGTGCAGTAAAGGAAAAACCCCGCCCAGGTGAGGCAGCCTGCCACAGCTGCATTATGAGCTTTACTGAGGAAACAAAGACAGAGGCCAAGCTTATGGGTCTGAATAGTCTCCAGGAGCCTCAGTGACTGGCCTGGATGAGGGGCCATCTGACCCACTATTCTAGGAACCAGACTGGTAAAAACTCCAGGGTCCCAGCTTACCCCACTGGTCTCCATGCGAGGATCTCTGTCCAGCCAAAGGCAGAGTAATAACTTGTACCACTCACGGAGGAGTAGCTCTGGGACAGGAAAAAACACCCATCTTATACCCTGAAAGCAAAAAAGCACCAACCCCACTCAAAATTCAGAAACAGACCCTTGAGTGATTAAGATTGACAACTGGCAGACATGCAAAGAGGGCAGATTGGCCTTTCCTGTTTGCAGCCAAGGCCTGTGGAGACAGACACAAGTGGTGGATCGCTTGGAGCTTCAAGCAGGTACTAAAAGCCAAAAGACAGTGCCTGGCAGTGGTTAGCACCTAAGTACTTAACAGGAAGCCAAAAATTGGCAGACACAGAAGTGTGGGTTCCTAAGCCAGATCCCACATGGTATTAAAACAAGGCTGATGCAAACAACATTTCACTTCATTTTTTTTGATTTTTGATTTTATTTATTTTTTATTTTATATTATATATTATTTCCACCTTTTTCTTCCTCTCTTCTATTTTTTTACTACCATTTTTGTCTCCTTTCTCCTTTTTAGTTTTTCTCTTTCTTTTTTTTTGCCTTTTTGTAAATTGATCTTTCTTATCTATATGCTTTATTGATTTGTTATTATGATAGTCTCTGTTGTTTGTTCATATATCTAATTTCCTCTTCCCTGCTCCTACTTAATTTCCTTTTCTTTTTTCTTTTTATTTTCACTACCCACTTTTCACTTTTTTTTTCTTCTTCTCCTAAATTCTTAGCTTGTTTCACTTCCTAAATTTTGAGCTATCTGATCTCTCCTCTACTCTGATTTTCAATTCCTTTTCTTCTTTCTTGTCTTCTCATTTATTTTTGCCCTCCTTTACCTAAACCATGGTCTTTCCCCTATTCCTCTAATTCTTCAACATTATTTTCATTATTTAAGCTCTGCATCCCCAGATTCTGCAACCCCTCTCCCCCCATTTTTCTGGGTGTTTTTTGTTTGTGCTTATTGGTTTATTTGTACATTTTGTTGTGTTTTCTCCCCATATTTTTTCTTTCTTTTTTTTTTATAATTCTTGCTCTCTTTTCTCTTTACTAATTCTTTTTTTTTTTTTCTGGTGGTCACTTTTGTTGGGGTTTTAGGGGTCTTGTGTACAATTGTACTGTGTTACTTCTGTGTCATGTCTTGTTTTATTGTATTTTGTGCTATTTGATCAGCACCTCCCCAATGGCTGGCATGACATGATAGGGAGCAAGTCACATAATCAGACATTGTGAGAGGATACTCCATTTATGAACAGGACAATAGCATCCAAGACACAACTACATCAGGAGAACCAAAAAATCTCAAGTACTGGGCCTCCTTAGAACACCCAGCCCAGGAGACACAGGAGAACGCATGACTGGGTCCCACAAAACACCTACTAAATAAGATTAACCCAAAAAATCTGGACCACATTGCAGTTTGATCTAATACATAGAAACAAATAGAAAAGAACAGCAAAAATGGGGAAACAAATAAACAACCCCCGAATGAAAGACAAGGAGAAATCACCAGAAAAGGAACTAAAAAGGAGGCAATTTGTCAGAGAAAGAATTAAAAGTAATGGTTATAAGGATGCTCACACATCTGAATGAGAAATACATGCAACTCAATGAGAATTATAAGGAGATGAATGAGAAATGCATCAACATTAATAAGAATCAAGTGGAAATGAAGAATTATATAGCTGAAATGAAGAACACAATGGAAGGTTTCAACAGTAGACTAGAAGAAGCTAAGGACCAAATCAGTGAGTTAGATGACAAGGTAGAAAAAAATACCCAAGCAGAGCAGCTACTGGAAAAAAGAAAAAAGAAAACCAACAGGAAAGTCTATGGGAGCTTTGAGACAACATTAAGTGAAAAAAAAATACACATAATAAGGTTTCCAAAAGGAGAAGAAGCTGTGCAAGGAATAGAAAATCTGTTTGAAGAAATAATGACAGAAAACTTCCCTAACTTTAGGAATAAAAGAGTCACACAAGTCCGGGAAGCACAGAGAGTCCCAAAGATGAATCCAAAAAGACCTACACCAAAACACACCACAGTTATATTGTCAAAAGTAGAAGACAAAGAAAGAATCTTTAAGGCTGAGAGAGACAGAAAGTTACCTACAAGAGATTTCCCACTAGACTATCAACTGATTTTTCAACAGAAACACATCAGACCAGAAGGGAATGGCATTAAGTATACAAAATAACAAAAAGCAAAGGATTGAATCAAAGAATATTCTATTAAGCAAGGCTACCATACAAAATGAAGGTGAAATCGGGAGCTTCACAGATTTAAAAGGGTGAGGGAGTTTATTAGCACCAAACCAGCAATGCGAGAAAGGCTAAAGGGACTTTTGTAAAAAGAAGAAATAGACAGAGAGAAAAAATAGTGGTGGAATAGATGGACGTGTCCCAAGCCTTGTCCCATAGTAGATGGAATGAGCAACTAAATCAAATAACATCCACCCAAAATTGCCAAAGTAGACATAGCTGGGGAGACAATTCGCAGCTGGGTAGAGCAGAAGATACCTGGAGAATGATAAAATCAGGGATCTGGGCTGGAGAGAATTGCAAGACCTCAGAGCCCAGAGGGTCAGAGGGAAACCACACAGCATTGAGGCCGTGTCCCTTGGGACAGGCACAGCATCTGACTGTTGAAAGGAGGTCTGCAGGACTGTTGGTGGCAGGGGATTCTAGATCTGGGTCCACAGCCAAGAGAGACTGATCCAAGAAGGGGCAGCCTCGATGGCTGCACAGGCCATGCTGTACTAGCGGGAGAGGGCCTCACAGTGGCACAGCTCTTTCCCCTCTTTTTAGTCTTTGCTTTTGTTCATTGAACCTAGTTCATAGGCCCTTTTAAATACACTCACCAGTGGCTGGGGTGCAGGTGGAGGTGTGGACTTGTGAAGTCTGGTTAGAGGCCGGAGAGAGAAGATGGTCAGGGAGAGGTGGCCACAAGTCTGGTACTGAGTCATACTTGATGTGCCGGATCTAGGAAGCCATTTCCTCCTGAAGAGATAACCCATCCTTGCAGTCTCCAGGCAATCAATACAGCCACACCCAGACTACACACTGAGTGGTACAAAGGATACAAAAAAAAAAAAAAATGAATAGTCCCTGAGAGCCCACAGGGACTGGCCAAAAGGAGGCCTTCAGTCCCAGCAATGGGAAACTGAGAAGCAGCAGACAGTACAGAAGAGTTGGATCTTAAACCAACCATAATTTTTATTTTTATTTTATATTATTATTATTTTGTTATCTCTCTTTTTCTTTTTTCTCTTTTTTCTTTTTTTCTTTATTTTCCATTACTTTTCACATTGCTTTTTCATCATTCTAACTTTTTAATTTTATCCTATTTTTTAAATAATATTTTCTTCTCAAATAGCATTGTCTTCTCTCTGAATCAATTTGGCCTTGCAGTCAATGTTGATAGTTGACCTGGATCAACCCATGATTTTGTGCATTTGGGATTCTCAAAATAAATCCACTTTTCATCACCAGTCACAATTTGATGCAAAAAAGTCTTTCTTTCATGCCATTGAAGCAACATTCTACTGATGACTTTTCAGTTTCCACTTGTCTTTCGTTCACTTGATATGGCACCCATTTTCCTTTCTCTAAAATATTTCCCATTGTTTGTAAATGATTGGAAATTGTTTACTGAGCAATGTTTAATCTTTCTGCAAGTTGTTTTTGAGTCTGACATGCATCTTCATCCAATAATGTTTGTAATTGTTGGTCTTAAAACTTTTTCGATTGACCTGGACCTTCTTTGTATTTCACATTGAAATCATCACTTTTAAAGTGTTTAAACCAGCATTCACAAGTATATTGAGATGGAGCATGTTTACCATGAGCTTTCCAAAGTATACGGTAAATTTTTCTTCAAAATAAAGTAATGAATTAAAACTTCCCACAAATGCTCTTTTTTGGCATAAAATTTAAAAATTTTAAGTGTAAAAATACCTATGATGTTAACACCTTCAGAAAATTTGATATACGAAGTTTTGAAGCTTGCTGTCAATACAACAAAATAGCATACATATCAAATCACATATATATCAACATATGTGTAACTTCATCTATAGAAAAAAAATCCACATTATTAATTGGTACACCTAGTAAAAAAACTCCTGAAAGATACCAAGGGAGAGATTGATAACAATATAATCATAGTAGGGGACTTTAATACCCCATGACATCACTGGATAAATCTTCTAGACAAAAAATCGGCAAAGAAACTGCAATCCTAAATGACTCATGAGATCAGATGGACTTAATTGACATCCCCAGAACATTCCACCCCAAAGCCTTGGAATATACATTCTTCTCAAGTGCACATGACACATTTTCAAAGATAGACCATAGTCACAGGCAAAGTCTCTCTAAATTCAAGAAGATTGAAATCATATTAAGCATCTTTTCAGACCACAATGGCATAATATTAGAAATAAACTACAATAAAAACAATCAAAAAATTCAAACACTTGGAAACTGAATAGCATGCTATTAAACAATGATTGGGTTACCAAAGAGATCAAAGAAGAAATTAAAGACATCCTGGAAACAAATGATAATGAAAATACTACAATCCAAAATCTATGGGACACAGTAAAAGCAGTCCTGAGAGGAAAGTTAATAAAGTTAATAGCTCTACAGGCCTACCTAAAAAAAAAAAAAAAAAAAAAGAAAGAAAGAAAAGAAAAGAAAAGAAAAGAAAAGAAAAAAATAGAAAAATGGAAATAAATCATCTAACTCCACAACTTAAAGAATTAGAAAGAGAGCAACAAGAAAAGCCCAGAGTGAGCAGAAGGAAGAAGATAATAAAGATCAGAGCAGAAATAAATGACCTAAAGACCAAATACACACACACACACACACACACACACACACACACACACACACACACACAAGATCAATGAAACCAAGAACTGGTTCTTTGAAAGGATAAACAAGATTGATAAAACTCTAGCCAGGCTCACCTAGAAGCAAAGAAAGAGGACCCAAATAAACAAAATCAGAAATGATCAAGGCAAAATAACAACAGACCCCACAGAAATACAAAAGATTGTAAAAAAACAAAACTATGAACAACTCTAATCCAACAAACTAGACAACCTAGAGGAAATGGACATATTCCTAGAAAAACACAACCTTCCAAAACTCAATCAGGAAGATACTAAAAGTCTAGATAGTTGGATAACTATGGAAGAAATTGAAGCAGTAATCAAAAAGCTTCCAGCAAACAAAAGCCCGGGACCAGATGGCTTCACATTACCAAACATTCAAGAGCTAAAACCTATCCTCCTCAGACTATTCCAAAAAATTCAAGAGGAAGGAACACTTTCAAGCTCATTTCATGTAGCCAGCATTACCCTAATACCAAAACCAGATAAAGACAACACAATGAAAGAGAATTACAGGCCAATATGAACAGAGATGCCAAAATCCTCAACAAAATTCTAGCAAATTGGATCCAGCATTACATCAGAAAGATCATACACCATGACCAAGTAGGATTTATCCTGGGGATGCAAAGATGGTATAATACCTGTAAATCAATAAATGTGATACTTCACATAAACAAATTGAGATAAAAATCACATAATCATATCAATTGATGCAGAAAGAGCATTTGACAAAATCTAACACCATTTTTTGATTAAAAAAAAAAACACAACATCAGCAAAATGTGAATAGAGGGATCATACCTCAACATAATAAAAGCCTTATATGACAAACCTACAGCCAACATTATACTCAATGGGCAAAAACTAAAACCATTTCACCTAAGAACAGGAATAAGACAGGGATGCCCACTTTCACCACTCCTGTTTGACATAGTACTGGAAGTGCTAGCCATAACAATTAGATAAGAAAA
This sequence comes from Plecotus auritus, assembly GCF_963455305.1. Lineage (NCBI taxonomy): Eukaryota > Metazoa > Chordata > Mammalia > Chiroptera > Vespertilionidae > Plecotus > Plecotus auritus. The sequence continues at coordinate 96,375,893 of NC_137776.1, forward strand.
AGAAATAAAAGGCATCCAAATTGGAAAAGAAGACATAAAATAGTCATTATTCACAGATTACATGATACTATACATAGAAAACCCTAAAGACTCCATCAGAAATTATTAGACTTAATAAATGAATTTGGCAATGTAGCAAGATACAAAATTAACGGCAAGAAATCTATGGCATTTCTATACACCAATAGTGAACTTACAGAAAGAGAGATTTTAAAAAACAATCCCATTTACCATAGCACCAAAAGAATTAAGATACCTAGGAATAAACTTAAATAAGGAGGTTAAAGACCTGTACTTGAAAAACTACAGGACACTGAAAAAAGAGATAGAGGAAGACATAAACAGATGGAAGAACATACTGTGTTCATGTATTGGTAGAATCAACATCATTAAAATGTCCATACTACCCAAAGCAATCTATAGATTCAATGCACTCCTCATTAAAATACCAACAGCATATTTCACAGACATAGAACAAACTCTCCAAACTTCATCTGTAATAAAAAAAGACCCCAAATAGCTGCAGCAATTCTGAGAAAGAAGAACAAAGTAGGAGGGATCTCAATACCAGATATCAAACTGTATTACAAAGCCACTGTTCTCAAAACTGCCTGGTACTGGCACAAGAACAGACATATAGACTAATGGAATAGAATAGAGAATCCAGAAATTGACCCAAACCACTATGCTCAATTAATATTTGTCAAGGGAGGCAAGAACATCCAATGGAGTCAAGATAGTCTCTTCAATAAATGGTGCCGGGAAAATAGGACAGATACATGCAAATAAATGAAACTAGACCACCAACTTACACCAGACACAAAAATAAACTCAAAGTGGATAAAGGAGTTAAACATAAGATGAAAACCTTAAAAATATTAGAGGAATCCACAGGCAGCAAAATCTCAGACATATGCCGACATAATATATTCACTGATACAGCTTCTAGGCTAACGGAAACCAAACAGAAAATAAAGAAATGGGACCACATCAAAATAAATAACTTCTGAAAAGCAAAGGAGCCATCAACAACACAAGAAAGCCCACGGCATTTACAGGGAACTCATACAACTTAACAAAAAGAAAGATAAAGAACCCAATCAAAAAAATGGGCAATGAACCTAAATACTAGTAGATACTTTTCAAAAGAGGACATAAGGAAGGCCAAGAGACATATGAAATCATGTTCAAAGTTACTAATCATCTGAGAGATTCAAATCAAAACAACAATGCGGTACCATCTCAGACCTGTCAAAATGGCTATCATCAACAAATCAACAAATGACAAGTGCTGGTGAGGATGTGGGGAAAAAGAAACCCCCCTTCACTGCTGGTGGGAATGCAGACTGGTGCAGCCACAGTGAAAACAGTATGGAGTTTCCTCAAAAAAACTAAAAATGGGCCGAAACCGGTTTGGCTCAGTGGATAGAGCGTCGGCCTGCGGACTGAAAGGTCCCAGGTTCGATTCCGGTCAAGGGCACTTACCTTGGTTGTGGGCACATCCCCAGTAAGGGATGTGCAGGTGGCAGCTGATCGATGTTTCTCTCTCATAGATGTTTCTAGCTCTCTATCCCTCTCCTCTCTCTTCCTCTCTGTAAAAAATTAATAAAATATATTTTAAAAAAAAAACCAAAAAACTAAAAATGGAACTCCCATTTGACCCAGTGATCCCACTTCTAGAAATATATCCCAAGAAACTAGAAACATGAATCAGAAAGGATACATGCATCCCTATGTTCATATCAGCACAAATTACCATAGCTAATATATGGTAACAGCCCAAGTGCCCATCAGCAGATGAGTTGATTAAAAAACTGTGGTACATCTACACAATGGAATACTACGCTGCAGTAAAAAAGAAGGAATTCTTACAATTTGCAACAGCATGGATGGAACTGGAGAGCAATATGCTAAGCAAAATAAGCCAGTCAGGAAAAGATAAATATCATGTGATCTCACTCATTTGTGGAATAAAATGGACAACATAAACTGATGAACAAAAACAGATCCAGAGACAGAGAAGCATTGATCAGACCCTCAAACCTCAGAGATCAACCAGAGGACTTGTATACATGCATATAAGCCTAACCAATGGAAACAGACACCAGAGATGTAAGGGTATGGGTGAAGGGGGGTAAGGGGTAATGGGAGGATAAGGACACATATGTAATAACCTAATCAATAAAGAAAAAGTAAAAAGAAATAAAAAGAAAAAACTTATTTCAGGCATGATTAGCTCCATGAGTAAAACTAATCCAAGTTGATATGTGGCAATTTCTAATGCAACATTATTTTAGACAATTATTTAGCTATTGTATAAATGTGACATTCCTGAGAAATGCTCATTAAAGCTGGTTTACACAATAAAAATGAAGAAGAAGAAGAAGAAGAAGAAGAAGAAGAAGAAGAAGAAGAAGAAGAAGAAGAAGAAGAAGATATAGAAAGGGAAGAAGGAAAACAGGCATAAAGAATAAAAATGGCAACAAATAAGTACCTATCAATAATAACCTTAAATGTAAATGGATTAAATGCTCCATTGAAAAGACATAGGGTAACTGAATGGATAAGAAAACATGACCCATATATATCCTATCTCCAGGAGACCTCAGAAAAAAAGGACAAATACAGACTGATAGTGAAGGAATGAGAAAAAAAAAATTTCAGGCAAATGAAAAAGGAAAAAAAAAAGCTGGGGTAGCAATATTTATATCTGACAAAATAGACCTCAAAGTGAAGGCCATGAAAAGAGATAAGGAAGGCCACTTCATAATACTAAAGGGATCAATACAACAAGAGGCTATAATTTTGGTAAACATATATGTAACCCAATACAGAACATCCAAATATATAAAATCTTTTGGAGGATAGCAAAGGGGAGACTGACAGCAACACAATCATAGTAGGGGACTTTAATAATAACCCTCTGACATCACTGGATAATCTTAAGACAAAAAAAAAATCAATGAGGAAACAATTCTAAATGACACTTTAGATCAGATGGAACTAATTGATATCTTCCGATCATTTCACCCAAACTACAGAATATGCATTCTTCTCAAGGGCACATGGGACAGTTTCAAAGATAGACCACATGTTAGGACTAAGTCTCTACAAATTCAAGAAGATTGAAATCATATCAAGCATGTTCTCAGACCACAATGGCATGAAATTAGAAATTAGGTACAATAAAAACAATCACAAACAACCAAATATATGGAGGCTAAATAGCATGCTATTAAACTATGAATGGATTACCAAAGAGATCAAAGAAGAAAAAAAAAAAAACACCCTGGAAACAAATTAAAATGAACACACAACAATCCAAAATCTATGGGACACAGTGAAAGCAGACCTGAGAGGGAAGTTCATAGTACTGCTGGCCTTTCTCAAAAAAATAAGAAACACTTGTAATACATTATCTAATCATACAACTTAAAGAATTATAAAGAGAACAACAAGAAAAACCCAGAGTAAGTAAAATGAAGACAATAATAATGTTCAGAATGAAAATAAATGACATAGAAAAAAAAATACAAAAGATCAATAAAACCAAGATCTGGTTCTTCAAAAGGATAAACAAGATTGATGAATCTCTAGCCAGACTCACCAGGAAACAAAAAGAGAGGACTCAAATAAACAAAATCAGAAACAAAAGAGGTGAAGTAACAACGGAACCAACAGAAATACAAAAGATTGTAAAAAAAAAAAAAAAAACCCTATGGTTGATGTATTGCAACCAACAGGACAATCTGAACGAAATGTTCATATTAATGAACATAGACACTAAAATACTCAACAAACTTTTAGCAAATCGGATCCAGCAATACATTTAAAAGATCATACATCAAGACCAAGTGGGATTTATTCCAAGGATGCAAGGCTTGTACAATATTCTCAAATCAATAAATTTGATAAAGCACATAAACAGATTCCAAGACAAAAATCACATTATCATATCAATTGATGGAGAAAAAGCACTTGACAAAATCCAACACATTTTTTTGATAAAAACTCTCAGCAAAGTGCGAATAGAGGGATCATATCTCAACATAGTAAAAGCCATATGTGACAAACCTACAGCCAATATCATACTCAATTGGCAAAAACTAAAACCATTTCCCCTAATAACAGGAACAAGACAGGAATGCCCACTTTCATGGCTCCTATCCAACATAGTACTAGAAGTCTTAGCCATAGTGATCAGACAATAAGAAATAAAAGGCATCCAAATTAAAAAGGAGAAAGTAAAACTCTCATTATTCACAGATGACATGACACTGTACAAAGAAAACCCTAAAAACTCCATAAAAATTACTAGATTTAATAAACAAATTTGGAAATGTAGCAGGATACAAAACTAACACCCAAAAATTCACAGCATTTTTATACACCAATAATGAACTCTCAGCAAAATAAAAACTAAAAATACAATCCTATTTACCATTGCAACAAAAAAATTAAGATATTTGGGAATAAACTTAAACAAGGAAGTAAAAGACCTGTACTCAGAAAACTACAGGACATTAACAAAATAGATAGAGGAAGATATAAACAACTGGAAGATGTACCATATTCATGGATTGGTAGAATCAACATCATTAAAATTTCCATACTACCCAAAGCAAATCTACAGATTCTATGTAATCCCTATTAATATACCAATAGAATATTTCAAAGACATGGAACATATACTCCAAAATTTGTATGGAATGAAAAAAGACCCAGCAATCTTGAGAAAAAAATAACGAAGTTTGAGGGCTCACAATACCAGATAATAAGTAATACTACAAAGCCACCGTGCTCAAAACAGCCTGTTACTGGCAAATGAACAGGCATATAGATCAATGGAACAGAATAGATAACACAGAAACTGACCCAAGCCAATATGCTCAATTAATATTTGACAAAGGGGGCAAGAACATACAACAGGGTCAAGACAGTCTTTTCAATAAATGGTGCTGGGAGAATGAGATAGGTACATGCAAAAAACTGAAACTAGACCACCAACTTACACATATACAAGAACAAACCTAAAATGGATAAAAGACTTTAATGTAAGACGTGAAACCATAAAAGCCCTAGAGGAAACCACTGGCAGCAAAATATCAGACATCTTTCATAGTAATATGTTTACCAATACATCTCCAAGACAATGGAAACTAAGGAGAAAATAAACAAATGGGACTACATCAAAATAAAAAAAGCTTCTACACTGAAAAAGAAACCACCAACAAAGTAACAAGAGAGTCCACAGAATGGGAGGACATATTTGCCAATGATACATCTGATAAGAAGTTAATGTCCAAAATATATAGGGAATTCATACAACTTAACATATTGAAGACAAAGAATCCAATAAAAAAATGGGGAAAGGACCTAAATAGACACTATTCCAAAGTGGGCATACAGAAAGCCAAGAGAATATGAAAAAATGCTCAAAGTCACTAGTCATCCAAGAAATACAAATCAACACATCAATGAAATATCACCTTACACCTGTCAGAATGGCTATCATCAACAAATCAACAAGTGACAAGTGCTGGCAAAGATGTGGATAAAATGGAACCCTAGTACACTCCTGATGGGAATGCAGACTGGTGCAGCCACTGTGAAAAACAGTATGGAGTTTCCTCAAAAAATTAAAAATGGAACCCCCATTTGATCCAGTAATCACACTTCTAGTAATATATCCTAAGAAACTAGAAACACCAATCAGAAAGAATATATGTATTCCTATGTTCATAGCAGTGCAATTTACAATAGCTAAGAACTGGAAACAGCCCAAGTGCCCATCAGCAGATGAATGGATAAAAAAAAAAAAAAAAAAAAAAAAAAAAAACCTGGTACATTTACACAATGAAATACTACATGGCAATAAAAAAGAAAGACCTATAATCATTTACAACAACATGAATAGACCTTGAGAGTATCATGCTAAGAGTAATAAACCAGTCAGAGAAACATATGTGTCACATGATGTCACTCATATATGGAATCTAATGAACCATATAAACTGATGAACAAGAATAGAACAAGACTTCTAGTACTATGTTGAACCTCAGAGGGAAGGCAGGGGAGGGTGTTTGGAAGAGATCAAGCAATGAACTTGTATGCATAACCCACGCACACAGACAGTGGGGTGGTGAGGGCCTGGAGGGAGATGGCAGCAGACTACAAGAGGTTAATGAGGGAAAAAGGAGGACCTATGTAATACTTTTCAACAATAAAGATTTAAAAATAGTTAATATAAAACATAATATTGTACGAAAATAAAAATAAAATCATTTTTGTGTTTTTATATTCAGTGCACAGAGAAAGAACTTGATAAAAGCTTACTGAATTCAGCATAGTGGTTCATCTGAATATCCTGAAATCTTATATGGTTACTATGACATGGGTAGAACAATTAGTAAGACTTTATTTTTTAGACAAAGAAACTGGGGCACAAATAATTAATTATCTTTCTTAAAGTAACAGATGAGATGATACATAGTAGATATACACTGAGTGGTTAGATTATTATGATCTCTCTCTCTCTCTCTCTCTCTCTCTCTCTCTCTATATATATATATATATATATATATATATATATATATATATCCTAATCTGGCCACTCAGTGCATGTGTGTGTGTGTGTGTGTGTGTGTATATTAGAGGCCTGGTGCATGAATTCGTGCATGGGTGGGGTCCAGCCAGCCTGGCCAGGGGGAGGGGACATGGGCGATTGGCCGGCTTGCCTGCTGGTCAAACTCCTGGTCGAGGGGACAATTTGCATATTAGCCTTTTATTATATAGCAGTGGTCAGCAAACTCATTAATCAACAGAGCCAAATATCAACAGTACAACGATTGAAATTTCTTTTGAGAGCCGAAAACCGACTTCTGCGCATGGGCCACGAAGTTTCAATCACACTGTACGTGTGCTCCCACATGTGGTATTTTGTGGAAGAGCCACACTCAAGGGGCCAAAGAGCCGCATGTGACTCACGAGCCGCAGTTTGCCAACCACTGTTATATAGGATATACACTGAGGGGCCAGATTATTATGCATTCAGAGATCTTAATAATCTGGCTACTCAGTGTATAGTGTTAAATCAATAATCTGTGATTTCTAACCTCCTTTCTAATTAATTGCTTAGGAAACCTATATAAATTAATGGTGACTCTACAGACACACAGATGATAGGCAGTCCCAGGTGCCTGTGATCATCATGGTGATTGATTCTCCACATGCTGTACAGTAACCTTGCTGATTAGTCTAACAACCCCAATGGCCTCATTAGTGCTAAGTTTCAGCACTTAGTTGGCACTTTTAATGCTAAATGGTCCAAAAGAACATACAGAGAAAACAGCTAAGAAGGTTATTTCTTAATCCTAAAAATACAAATGAAGGAGCTGGACTTTTTCCCCTGTAGACATTGCTGTTTCTGCATATTACATGTAAAAATGTGAAAGGCATACAACCACTAGTGGCCCAGTGCACGAAATTCGTGCACATTAAAAGGGAATTAATTAGAGGAAATATTTTAATATTGCTATTTGCCCTTTCTCTATAATAGAAGTGTCAGAGATGAAAGAAAATTAGTAAAATGTATATGAAAATCTCCGTCTTGTCAGAGTCTGGGGCACGCCACGGGACCCAGAGTCAAGTCCTCGCCCACCTGCGTGCCCCTCTAAATCACATGAGACCCAGAACCAGCCGGCCCCACCCCCGTCAAGACCCGCAGGGTGGGGAAGCACAGCCTCAGGGCCCCCGGCCTGGTGCCAGGTGGGGGGCATAGCCTCAGGACACCATCAAGCCCTGCCAGGCAGGAGGCACCTCCTCAGGTCCCCCATCAAGCTCTTCTGGGCAGAGGGTGCAGCTTCAGGTCCCCAGTCAAGCCCCACTGGGTGGGGGGGGCACGGCCTCAGGTCCCCCGGCCCTTGCATGAGGACATGGGCATGAAGGCCTGAGGGCATGATAGTGCGACGACCATTTGCATATTAGCTCTTTATTATATAGGATGAGTAAGGTTAGCCTAGGGCAATGAGCATCATAGTCAATCCTTTCAATGAACCTCATATGTTGTAATACTGCTTTCCTATAACACAGACCATCCAAATGTACTATTTATAGATTGAGATGTTCAGCAATGCAAAGTGAGGCCCATTTAACTTTTGATGTTAAGGAATCTGTGTCTATAATCACAGGCCTTAGATAAAATAGGAAAATTCAGTAAATCATCTGGAATTTAGGGGTATGTGAGCTATGTTTTCAGATAGATTTATAATCTGGAATTATAATCCCATCTTGGTACAATTTAACTGATGCAGAATGCATTCCAGATGCCTAGCCGGTGGCTCCATTTCTTATTAAATATCACTGCCTACTCAGTGAATTAAATTAAATTGAATCTTATCCTATATTCTGATATTTTTACTTCTTTCCTGTATATTTGGAAAACAATTGCAATGTGATAGTTAAAAGAATAGGCAAAATAGTACTTAATGGCACCAAAAAAACACACTGAATTTTATAAAACTTTATAAATACCAGTTTTCCTATTGTTCAGTTGTTATTGGAGACTTCGTTGTTCCGGAGAAATTTGATACAACTTTTGTTTTGGCAGATGAATCATTTGGTCTTTGTTCAAGTCATGTCAGAGCTTGATTTAACTAAAATCTGATAGTCAAATAACAACATCCTACACCTGGGGCTATACATCTGAGCAGTAACAACCATCCACCATCATTGCTCCCTAGGAATCTGGTTTTCTGGTTACTCTCATGAGGTTTTGCTTCATTAGATGAAACATAGGCTGCAAAAGCACATGGCAAACCTAGAGAGGAACAATCTAGAAATAAAAAGTGTCTAGACAGAGGATTGCTTTAAATAGAGGGACGAAGTCAAGGGCTCTAAAACCAAGAGGAAAAGGTGAATCCAGGGATAAGACCTGAACTTAATAGAAAGGTATGGGTTTTGGAACTAAAGAGATTTGAATGAAAGACTACCTCTCTTATTTTCTAGCTTGTGAAATCTTTGCTGATTTTATTTCACTACTCTGAGTCTCAGTTCTCTCATCTTTAAAACTGAGAAAATAGCATCCATCTCAAAGGAAAAAAAAATGTGGTGAAAGGGAAATTTCCTAAACAGCCTGTGTTTTCTCTTAAGTGGAATGCATTACTATTGTTATTGCTATTTGGGAAGTCTTGACAAGTGAGCAAAAAGAAAATCTTATGTCCAGAATTCTCAGAGAAGGTAAAGATTAAGTAAAAGTTTGTGTTTGTTTTTTTTGTTTGTTTTTTTTTTTACCTCTGAGTCTGAGGAAATTGTTTGCTCTGAGCTCTTTATATGGGTATCAAAAACATTTAAATAGGTATGGAAAGTTAATGGTAAGGTAGAACAATAATTTTTATTCTACCAAAGGAGAAGGGCTGTACATATCTATATTTTCACTTAATGATAATGAACATCACTTTGAGGAATATAAATGCGATCAGACTGAATTAGCGTCCTGGTCTTGCTAATTCTTTTGTAATCCACATCTATTAAATGCATCATTTTTTGTCTTAAGGTAGTGATATAAGGAGATATGAAATACAAAACCTGATCTAGAGCATATATCAAAGTACACTAACAATAACTAGAACTTGTGTATAATCCATGAGCCAACAAGCATGTAAGCACTGGGGAAATCTATACATATAAAGAGCCAGGGTTGTATGACTTCAGGCTGGACCAAAAACACTGGAAGTCAGTGCTGGGTTGCCATGGCTCAGTGACCCAGCACTGACTGCCGAGGGGGCTGCGGATCAGGCCCAGAGAGAGGCCTGCAGAGAGAGAGGCAGGGTCTGATCCCCAGCCTCTGTGGCAGCTGTTGATCAGCTGTTGCCTCTCTCTTTCTCTCCAGGCTTACCCCGCAGCCACATATCTATTTCTCTCTGGGCCTCTGCCAGGACTGCTTATCAGCCCCACCTCTTTGATCAGGCCCAGTGATAGGCTCAGAGACGCTGACTGGCATGGAAACTGACCAATCAGAACCTAATCTGGGTGAAGTGCCAGGAGCCAATGGCTGCCTAGGAGGAGGAGCTTTTGACACTGGCATAGAAACCGACCAATCAGAACCTAATCTGGGTGAACTGCAAAAGCAGAACCTAAGGTGGGGGCTGAGGAGGGGTTTTAAGAGCAACAGCTGTTTGGTGTAAGGTGTAAGAAAGTAGTTCAATTTTTTAATGACCACTTTGGCAGTATAGTGCATATGGCTGGCTATCAGTCCAGATTTAGGGATTATGTGTTTTTGTCTGCCAAGAGCATCTCTTCCTGCTCAAAAGGCTCCCCCCACCCAAATTTAAGCAATCCTATCCTATATAATCTATCTATGCTAATAAAAGGGTAATATGCTAATTAGACTGGGTTGACCGGCCATCTTCCAGATGTCCAACTTCCTTCCAGACAAAGCCATGGTGGTGGGGGCCAAGGCAGAAGTCATTAGGGGCAATCATGCTGGCAGAGGAAGGCAGTTGGGGATGACCAGGCTGGCAGGGGAGGGCAGTTGGGGACAACCAGGCCAGCAGGGGAGGGCACTTGGGGGTGAGATCAGGCAGTAGAGTGGTTAGGGGTTGATCAGGCTGGTAGGCAGAAGCGGTTAGGGGCAATCAGGCAGGCAGGCAGGTGAGCGGTTGGGGGCCAGCAATCCCGGATTGTGAGAGGGATTTCTGACTGCCGCTTTAGGCCCGATCCCAAACCGGCAGTCAGACATCCCCCAAGAGGTCCCAGATTGGAGAGGGTGCAGGCTGGGCTGAGGGCCACCCCCCCACCGGTACACGAGTTTCATGCACCGGGCCTCTTATATTAAATAAGGCAATCATCAAAGAGGAGTATCAGCCAGACATTCATCTGAAGTTGGTGAATCTGAGGTTCAATATTAGAGTCAGAGAGAGGAAAACAACAGCTAAGCCGAGTGCCATGGAAAGCACTTTAAAGCTATTACCCACTCAATCTGTTTAGTTACCAATAACCCTGGGTGCCCCACTGTGCTATTGAAAGCACAGCTGCAGGCACTGGCTGGTAATAGGCAGAGCTGGGATTAGCACTCTGGTTTATTGAGTAAGCATGAGTAGCCCACCAGGGGAAAAATTTGGGGATCACATGGAAATAATTTGTTCCAATTACATGAAACAAAGGGTAAAATTAACATGTTTTATGACATATTTAATTGAGTTACCCAAGAGTTCATCTGACTTGGTCTGGCTAGAATGAAAATCTGAATTGAATGGAGAGGAATTAGTTTACAGTCACGAAGAGATAAAGATAATGTGTAGAAAGCCAACTAAACAGATAATTTTCTATGTATATTTCTGTGAATATGTTTTTTCCTTGTTTTTTAATATGTATTTTTTGTTGTTGATAGTATTACAGATATCTCCAAGTTTCTCCCCATCTCACCCTTCCTCCCAGCCTCTACCCACCCCACAGTCTTCACTACCCTATTGCTCATGTCCATGGGCTATGCATATACTAATATATAAAGAGCCAGGGTCCGTCACAACCTAAATATCCAGAGGGACGACCTAGCACCAGGCTAGGGTGCCGGCCGGCATGGCGGAAGTCAGTCCTGGGTCCTGGTGGGCCTGTGGTGTGGTGGCAGGAGGAAGCTGTGGATCTCGGCTACTTGTGGCATGGTGGCAGGGGGGAGGTGTGGGAATAGAGCCATGCTGCATGAGACTGTCCTCTGGGTCCCTCCCCCACCCATAGCCATTCAGTGATTGGACTGGCCTCTTGGTCCCTGACCCCACCCAAAGGCTGCTATCAGGGAATCTTGGTCCCTCCCCCCACCCGGGGAATCGGAGCCATGCTGTGATTGGACTGGCTTCTTGGTCCCTCCCCCCTGGCCCGCAGGCTTGGGGAACCAGAGCCATGCTGCGATGAGATTGGACCCTACCTGAGGAGTCTTGGATTGTGAGAGCATGAAGGCTGGGCTAAGAGACACCCCCTCCCCGAGTGCACATATTTTCATGCACCGGGCCTGTAGTCTATATATATAAAAGGTTAATATGCAAAGTGTCCCCTCAGGAGTTCAACTGGGAGACCGGGAGTTCAACTGCTCACTATGATGTCTGCTGAACACCAGGGGCTGACACAGAATGAAGGAAGGCCCTGGGCTGCAGCTGGCAGCTGGGGAAGGAAAGCCCCAGCTGGCAGCTGGAAGGCCCCAATCAGCCCTGATTGCTGGCTAGGCCTATAGACCCCACCCATGCATGAATTTCATGCAGTGGGCCTCTAGTAAATATATAAGTACTTTGGTTTATCTCTTCTCATCCCTCCAATCCCACATCGAGTCATGTCAGTCTGTTCCATGCCTCCCTGCTTCAGGTATTACTTTGTTGGTCAATTCATTTTTTTCATTAGATTTCACAAATAAATGAGATCACATGATATTTGCCTTTCTCAGTTTTGCTTATTACACTTAGCATAATATTCTCCAGGTCCATACATGCTGTCCCAAAGGGTAAGAGATCCCTCTTTTTTATAGTTGCATTGTATTCCATAGTGTATATGTACCATGGCTTTTTTATCCATTCATCCCCAAATAGGCACTTAGATGGTTTTTAAATGTTAGCTATCCTATATAATAAAGAGGTAATGCAAATGGCCGTTATGCTGTGACAGTAATGACTGATCAGCAGAAGGGTGGGGCAGTGAGCTACCTGCAGTAGAGAGCTACAGGAGGGTGGGCAATGAGCTAGGAGCAGCAGAGAGCTACAGGAGGGTGAGGCAGCGAGCTACGAGTGGCAGAGAGCTAAGGGCAGGCAGGGCACCAAGCTATGAGTGGCGGAGAGCTACAGGAGGGCGAGGCAGCAAGATACAGTGCAGTGCAGAGCTACTCAGGCATGAATTTGTGTGCAGCGCCACTAGTCTATATATAGTATAAAAGCCTAAGCGACCGAATGACCGATCGACCTGTTGCTATGATGCACACTGACCACCGGAAGCAGACGCTCAATTCAGGAGCTGCCCCCTGGTGTTCAGTGCACTCCCACAGGGGGAGCAACGCTCAGCTGACCTATGGGCGCCAGACACTGGGCTCATGACTGGCAAGCACAGCTGCGGCAGCACGAGTCTCTCCCGCCTCCATGGCAGTGCTACCCCCAGCTGCCTGCCACTTCACACACTACTACATCCCCCAAGGGGTCCCGGATTGTGAGAGGGCACAGGCCAGGCTGAGGGACCCCACTGGTGCCACGAATCTGTTCACCAGGCCTCTAGTTGTAAATAATGCTGCTACGAACACAGCAGTGCATATATTCTCTTTGATTGGTGTTTTGGGATTTTTAGGATATATTCTAAGAAGTGGGATCACTGGGTCAAATGGAAGTTCCATTTTTAATTTCTTTAGGAAACTCCATACTATTTTCCATAGTGGCTTCACCAATCTGCATTCCTACCACCAGTGAACTAATATTCCCTTTTCTCCACATCCTCACCAGCACTTGTTTGTAGATTTCTTGATGATAGCCATTTTGACAGGGGTGAGGTGATATTTTATTGTGGTTTTAATTTGCATTTCTCTGATGATTATTGACTTTGAGCATTTATTCATGTTTCTCTTGGCAATTTGTATGTCCTTTTTGGAGAAATGTCTATTCAGGTCTTCTGCCCATTTTTTAATCTGATTGCTTTTCTTCTTTTTGTTGAGCTGTATGAGTACTTTACATATTTTGGATATTAACCCCTTATCAGATGTATCATTGGCAAATATGTTCTCTCATTCAGTGGATTCTATTTTCAATTTGATGGTGTTTTCTTTTGCTGTGCAGATGCTTTTTTTATTTTGATTTAATCCCATTTGTTTATTTTCTCCTTAGTTTTCTTTGCTCTAGGAGATGTAGTCATAAACATATTGCTCTATGAGTGTCAGAGATTTTACTGTCTATGTTTTCTTCTAAGGTTTTTAAGGTTTTGTGCCTTACATTTAAGTCTTTTATCCACCTTGAGTTTATTCTTGTGTATGGAGTAAGTTGGTGGTCTAGTTCCATCTTTTTGCATATGTCTGTCCAGCTTTCCCAGCAACATTTGTTGAAGAAACTGTCTTTACTCCATTCTATGTTATTGCCTCCTTTGTCAAATATTAATTGACCATAATGGTGTGTGTCATTTTCTGGGATTTCTGTTCTAACCCATTGGTCTGCATGCATGTTCTTATGCCAGTACCAGTCTGTTTTGGCTATAATGTCATTATAGTATAGTTTTATATCTGTTATTGTGATCCCTCCTACTTTGATCTTTTTTCTTAAGATTGTTGCAGCTGTTCCGAGTCTTTTATGGTTCCATATAAATTTTTGGAGCATTTGTTCTAACTCTGTGAAATATATCATTGTGATTTAATAGGGATTGTGTTCAATCTGTAGATTGCTTTGGGTAGTATAGACATTTTAAGGATGTTAATTCTTTTTTTTATTTTTTTAAAATAAATCTTTATTGTTCAGATTATTACAGGTGTTCCTCTTTTTCCCCCCTAGCCCCCCTCCACCTGATTCCCCACCCCACCCCATTCCCTTACCCCCCACCACTGTCTTCATCCATAGGTGTAAGCTTTTTGTCCAGTCTCTTCCCAAACCCCTCACACCCTCTCCCCCCTGAGAATTGTCAGTCCACTCCCTTTGTATGTCCCTGATTCTATTATATTCACCAGTCCATTCTGTTCTTCAGATTTTTTATTCACTTGATTTTTAGATTCACTTGTTGGTAGGTATGTATTTGATGTCATTTTGTTGTTCATAATTTTTATCTTTACCTTTTTCTTCTTCTTCCTCTTCTTAAAGAACACTCTTCAGCATTTCATGTAATCCTGGTTTGGTGGTGATGAACTCCTTTAGCTTTTTCTTGTCTGTGAAGCTCTTTATCTGACCTTCAACTCTGAATGATAGCTTTGCAGGGTAGAGTAATCTTGGTTTTAGGTTCTTGCTATTCATCACTTTGAATATTTCTTGCCACTCCCTTCTGGCCTGCATAGTTTCTGCTGAGAAATCAGCTGACAGTCGTATGGGTGCTCCCTTGTAGGTAACTAACCGTTTTTCTCTTGCTGCTTTCAAGATTCTCTCTTTGTCTTTTGCCCTTGGCATTTTAATTATGATGTGTCTTGGTGTGGTCCTCTTTGGATTCCTCTTGTATGGGGTTCTGTGTGCTTCCTGAACTTGTAAGTCTATTTCTTTCACCAGGTAGGGAAAGTTTTCTGTCATTATTTCTTCTAATAGGTTTTCAGTATTTTGCTCTTTCTCTTCTTCTGGCACCCCAAAAATTCGGATGTTGGTACGCTTAAAGTTGTCCCAGAGGCTCCTTACACTATCTTCCTATTTTTGGATTTTTTCTTTTTGTTTTTCTGGTTGGGTGTTTTTTGTTTCCTCATATTTCAGATCTTTGGTTTGATTCTTGGGGTACGTTGATCTACAGTTGAGTTTCTGTATATTCTTTATTTCAGACAGTGTATGCTTAATTTCTGACTGGTACTTTTCCATTTTTTTGGCATTCTCATTAAGGTCCTTGAAGGTCTCACTAAGCTCCTCAGAGGTCTCATCGAGTTTCTCGGCGGTTTTTAGAAGATTCTTGAGTAACCTTATAAATGTGGTTCTGAACTCTATGTCATCCAGTAGTTTGCTTTCCTCCATTTCTCTCATTCGTGACATGTTTCTTTGTCTCCCCATTTTGCTGCTTCCTTATGTTGATGGAGTGGTTTTGTGTGGTAGGTGACCTATAGGGGCCATTAGCTCAGCCTCCCCAATCACCTGAGGTGGACGCCTTTGGTACACCCCTTTGTGGGCTGAGTGCAAAGTCTTGGTGTAGTTAAGCCTTGATTGCTGTTGGTACACTGGGAGGAATTGACCTCCAGGCCAATTGGCTGTGAGGACCCTCTGTGTATATAATGGAAGAACTGCTGCGCTGGAGACACGCTTATGGTGCAGGACTTGTTTCAGTGGGGCTTTGGTGCTCACTGAGTCTGCCTCTGGAATGTATCACTTATGGATGTGAGGAGTTGAAATCTGGTGTCTCACACTGACCACTAGGTACACTGGCTTCTGGATCTCCAATGGGGTGCAGGTCAGCTACTGTCTGAGGCCACCCAGCAGGAGCTACAGCAAGAACTACAGTTTTCTCCTCTTTGCTTGGGGTTCGGAGGTTTTGGAGCTGTCTGACCTGGGCTGCAAGTTTGCTAGGTTAAGCTGCCATAGGGCAGGCCATTCATATGCTAAAGCCGCTGCTTGGAGCTTGGGTGGGTTCGTAGATTGTGCAGGGCGGGGTCTCAGGGCGTGACTAGGCTAGGGCGTGGCAAACAGCTATGGCTGCCAGTAAGCCGGCTCTGCGGCTCTGCTTCTCCGACCGTGTCCCCGCATCCCACGCCCCAGCACAATAAACAATTGTTCCTGCGCGCAGCCCTGCAAGCAAGCCTCCCTCACTTTCCGACCCCACGGCAGACAGTCCAGCTTCTCCCCGTAGGAGTTTGGGTCCCCCGTGTCTCCCCAGAAATGAGTTTGAAGTAATCGGGAGCTTATCTCCCTTTGGGTTGAAAACAGCAGCGCTCCCAGTCACCCGTCGCCCGCCCGATTCGCATGTCTCCGTACCTCAGCTTTTCAGCGCTTGTGCACCCCTCAATGCTGTTTGCTCTTTCCTTCTAGTTGTAGAACTTCCATTCAGCCAGCTTTCCTGTGGTTCTGGGTGATAGACGTTTTGTCTTTTAGTTGTAGTTTTGAAATTGTTGTGCGAGGCAGCAGTTTAGGTGCCGCCATCTTGGATCTCTCCAAGGATGTTAATTCTTCCAATCCAAGAACATGGTATATGCTTCCATTTCTTTGTATCTTCCTCTATTTCTTTTCTCAATGTTTTACTGAAAGCACTGCTATAGGCACCAGATGGAAAGAGGTAGAGCTAAAGTAGAGGTCTTTTACCTGCTTGGTCAAGTTTATCCCTAGATGTTTTTTATAGGTCTGTTACTTCCTTGATTAAGTTTATTCCTAGGTATTTGTTGTTGTTGTTGTTGTTGCAAAGATAAATGGGATTGCTTTTTTAGTTTCTGAGAGTTCATGATTAGTGTATAAAAATGCCATCAAATTGTGAATGTTGATTTTGTATCCTGCTACCTTACTGAATTTATTTAGTAAGTCTAGTAGCTTCCAGGTGGAGTCTTAGGGTTGTCTATGTACAATACCATGTCATCTGCAAATAATGACAGTTTTCTTTCTTCCTACTCAATTTGGATGCCTTTTATCTCTTCTTCTTGTCTGATTGTTGTGACTAGGACTTCTAGTACTATCCTATCTAATAAAAGAGTAATATGCAAATTAACCATCACTCCGCTACACCCACAAGCCAAGCCCACAAGCCATTCCCACCAGCCAATGAGGAGCGAATATGCAAATAAACCCAACCAAGATGGTTATGGCAACAGAGAGCAGGAGGGAGGTTTGGGTTTCCCCGGCAATGGAGGAAGCCAAGCTTTCTGCCTGCCCTTGCTGGTCCAGGCCTCCACTCAATGCTACAAAGTTTCAATGATAGAAGATACATAAATCCAAACAGAAATGGCAGCAGCCATGGAGATGGAAAGAGCAGGAGTCTAGGGTTGCCCCCTGCGATGGAGGAAGCCAAGCTTTCTGCATACCCTGGCCGGCCCAGGCCTCCGCTTAAGGCTACAAAGTTTCAATTATAGAAGATACCTAAATCCCAACAGAAATGGCTGCCGCCACAGAGCAAGCAGAAGGCTTGGCTCTGCTCCAGGCTACAAAGTTTCAGTTGTAGAAGATAAATAAACCCCAGATACCAGGGCCTCCACTTGGGTCACCAGGGGGCGTGGCTGCCCTGCAAACCACCACAGGCTCCTCACCCAGGCCTCCCCATGGCCCAAGGGAACCCCCACCCTGATCCAGGACACCCTTCAGGGCAAACCAGCTGGCCCCCACCCATGCACCAGGCCTCTATCCTATCTAATAAAAGAGTAATATGCAGATTGACCATCACTCCAACACACAAGATGGCTGCCCCCATGTGGTCAAAGATCCTGCCCCCATGTGGACACAAGATGGCCACCACAAGATGGCCAGCAGGGGAGGGCAGTTGGGAGGGACCAGGCCTGCAAGGGAGAGCAGTTGGGGGTGACCAAGCTGGCAGAGGAGGGAAGTTGGGGGCAACCAGGCCTGCAGGGAAAGGCAGTTGGGAGGGACCCAGGCCTGCAGGGGAGAGCAGTTGGGGGGGAAAAGGCCTGCAGGGGAGGGCAGTTAGGGGTGACCAGACCTGCAGTGGAGGGCAGTTAGGGGTGACCAGGCCTGCAGGGGAGGGCAGTTAGGGGAAAATAGGCTGGCAGTGGAGCAGTTAGGCATCAATCAGGCTGGCAGGGGAGTGGTTAGGGGGTGATCAGGCTGGCAGGCAGAAGTGTTTAGGGGTAATCAGGAAGGCAGGCAGGCGAGCAGTTGGGAGCTAGCAGTCCTGGATTGTGAGAGGGATGTCTGACTGCCCGTTTAGGCCCAATCCTACCAGGATCAGGCTTAACCGGGCAGTCGGACATCCCTCAAGGGGTCCCAGATTGGAGAGGGTGCAGGCTGGGCTGAGGGACACCCCACCCCCATGCAGGAATTTCATGCACTGGGCCTCTAGTGTTTAATAAGAGTGGTGAAAACAGACATCCTTTTCTTGCTCCTGTTCTTAATGGAAATGCTTTTAGTCTTTGCCCATTGAGTATAATGCTGGCTGTAGTTTATAATATACTAGGGTCCCAGTGCATGAAACTCGTGCATGGTGTGGGGTCCCCTCAGCTCAGCCTGCACCCTCTCCAATCGGGAACCCCTCTTACAGTCTGGTACTGCTGGCTTCTAACTGCTCACCTGCCTACCTACCTGATAGCCTTCCTGCCTAATTGCCCCTAACTGCCCTCGCCTGCCAGCCTGATCTCATCTCAACTGTCCTCCCCTGCTGGCCTGATCTCGTCCCCAACTGCCTCTGCCTGCCTGATCACCCCTAGCTGCCCTCTTCTGCTAGCCTGATCTCACCCCCAACTGCCCTACCCTGCCGGCCTGATCTTGCCCACAATGGCCCACCCCTGCTAGCCTGATCACCCCTAACTGCCTCTGTCTTGACACCCACCACCATGACTTTATCTAGAAGGAAATCAGAGGTCTGGAAGATGGCTGGTTGACCCATCTAATTAGCATGTTACCCTTTTAATAGTATAGATTATATAGGATAGGATTGCTTAAATGGGGGGAAGGGAGCCTTTTGCAGAAAGAGGAGTTGCTCTTGGCAGACAGAAACACATAATTTCTATATCTGGACTGGTAGCCAACCATATGCACTATACTACCAAACTGGTCATGAAAAAATTGAACAGCATTCTTGCACCTTACACCAAACAGCTCTTTTGCCCTTAAAACCCATCCTCAGCTCCCACTTTAGGTTCTGCTTTCGCAGTTCACCCAGATTAGGTTCTGATTGGTTGGTTTCTATGCCAGTCAGCATCTCTGGGCCTGATCAAAGAGGTGGTGCTGATCAGCAGCCCCTGAGGAGGCCCGGAGAGAAACAGAGGCGCGGCTGTTAGCAAAGCTGGGAGAGAAAGAGAGAGGCAACATTGATCAACAGCTGCCACAGAGATGAGGGATCAGACCCTGCCTCTTTCTCTGCAGGCCACTCTCTGGGCCTGATCCACAGCCCCCTCAGCAGTCATTGTTTGGTCACCATGGCAACCCAGCACTGACTTTCGGTGTTCGGTTGAGCCTTGGTCTTTATGGACCCGGCTCTTTATATATATAGATGGCCTTAATTATGTTGAGGTATGATCCTTTTATTCCCACTTTACTGAGAGTTTTTATTAAAAAAAAAAAAAAGAGTGCGGTATTTTTTCAAATGCTTTTTCTTCATCTATTGATATGATCATGTGGTTTTTATCTTTCAACTAGAGGTCCGGTGCATGAAATTCGTGCACGGGGGTGTGTGTCCCTCAGCCCAGCCTGCACCCTCTCCAATCTGGGAACCCTTGAGGGATGTCCGACTGCCCGGTTAAGCCTGATCCTGGTAGGATTGGGCCTAAACGGGCAGTCGGACATCCCTCTCACAATCCAGGACTGCTGGCTCCAAACTGCTCAACTGCCTGCCTTCCTGATTGCCCCTAAACACTTCTGCCTGCCAGCCTGATCACCCCCTAACCACTCCCCTGCCAGCCTGATTGATGTCTAACTGCTCCACTGCCAGCCTGTTTTCCCCTAACTGCCCTCCCCTGCAGGCCTGGTCACCCCTAACTGCCCTCCCCTGCAGGCCTGGTCACCCCTAACTGCCCACCCTGCAGGCCTTTTCCCCCCCAACTGTTCTTCCCTGCAGGCCTGGGTCCCTCCCAACTGCCTTTCCCTGCAGGCCTGGTTGCCCCCAACTTCCCTCCTCGGCCAGCTTGGTCACCCCTAACTGCCCTCCCTTGCAGGCTTGATAACCCCCAACTGCTCTCCCTTGCAGACCTGGTCCCTTCCAACTGCCCTCCCCTGCTGGCCATCTTGTGGCGGCCATCTTGTGTCCACATGGGGGCAGGATCTTTGACCACATGGGGGCAGCCATCTTGTGTGTTGGAGTGATGGTCAATCTGCATATTATTCTTTTATTAGATAGGATAGAGGCTTGTGCATGGGTGGGGGCCGGCTGGTTTGCCCTGAAGGGTGTCCTGGATCAGGGTGGGGTTCCCTTGGGGCGTGGGGCGGCCTGGGTGAGGGGCCTGTGGTGGTTTGCAGGCCGGCCACGCTCCCTGGTGACCCAAGCCGAGGCACTGGTATCTGGGGTTTATTTATCTTCTACAATTGTAACTTTGTAGCCTGGAGCGGAGCCAAACCTTCTGCTTGCTCCCTGGGGGCAGCTATTTCTATTGGGATTTATGTAACTTCTATAATTGAAACTTTGTAGCCTTAAGCGGAGGCCTGGGCCGGCCAGGGTGTATGGAAAGCTTGGCTTCCTCCATCGCCAGGGGCAACCCCAGCCTCCTGCTCTTTCCAGCTCCATGGCTGCTGCCATTTCTGTTTGGATTTATGTATCTTCTATCATGAAACTTTGTAGCCTTGAGTGGAGGCCTGGGCCGGCAAGGGCAGGTGGAAAGCTTGGATTCCTCCATTGCCAGGGAAACCCAAGCCTCCCTCCTGCTCTCTGTGGCCGTAGCCATCTTGGTTGGGTTTATTTGCATATTCGCTCCTGATTGGCTGGTTGGTGTGGCTTGTGGGCGTGGCTTGTGGGTGTAGTGGAGTGATGGTTAATTTGCGTATTACTCTTTTATTACATAGGATTTATTTATGTGATGTATCACATTTATTGATTTGTGAATATTGTACCATCCTTACATCCCCAAAATAAACCCCACTTGATCAGGGTTTATTCTTTTTTTGATATATTGCTGGATCCAATTTGCTAATATTTTGCTGAGGATTTTAGCATCTAAGTTCATCAGGGATATTGGCCTGTAATTTTCTTTTTTTGTAGTGTCTTTATCTGGTTTTGGAATTAGGATAATGCTGGCTTCATGAAAAGAGCTTCGAAGTGTTCCCACCTTTTGAATTTTTTTGGAGTAGTTTGAGGAGGGTAGTTATTAGTTCTTCTTTGAATATTTGGTAAAATTCACTTTTAAATCTATCCAGTCTACGAGTTTTGTTTCCTTGAAATTTTTTAATTACTGCTTCAATTTAAATCAGTTGTTATTGGTTTACTCAGGTTTTCTGATTCTTCCTGATTGAGATTTGTGATATTGGATGTTTCTACAACTTTGTCCTTTTCACCTTGATGGTCCAGTTTCAGCATATAGTTGTTCATAGTATTTGCTTACAATTCTTTGTATTTCTGTGGTGTCCATAGTTATATTGCCTCTTTCATCTCTGATTTTATTTATTTGGGTCCTCTTTCTTTGTTTCTTAATAAGTCTGGCTGGGGTTCATCAATCTTGATATTTTCAAAGAACCATCACTTGATCTTTTGTACTATTTTTTAGCCTCTATATCATTAATTTCTGCTCTGATCTCTATTATTTCCTTCCTTCTACTTCCTCTGGGCTTTTCTTGCTGTTCTATTTCTTTTTTTAATATATTTTATTGATTTCAGAGAGGAAGGAAGAAGGAGAGAGAGATAGAAACATCAATAATGAGAATCATTGATTGGCTGTCTCCTGCACACCCCTACTGGGGATTGAGCCTGCAACCAGGCATGTCCTCTTGACCTGAATCAAACCCGGGATCTTTCAATCTGTAGGCTGATGCTCTATCCACTGAGCCAGACCAGCTACAGCTGTTCTTTTTCTAATTCATTTAGTTTTATTCTTGAGGTAGGCCTGTAGTGCTATAAACTTCCCTCTTAGGATTGCTTTTACAGTGCCCCATAAGTTTTGGGTGGTTGTGTGTTCATTTTCATTTGTTTCCAGGAAGTTTGTAATGTCTTGCTTGATCTCATTGGAAATCCATTTATTGTTTATTACCATGCTATTATCCTCCATGTATTTGAGTGTTTTTGAATTTTTTTATTGCAGTTTATTTTTTTTTAATATATTTTATTGATATTTTATCAGAGAGGAAGGGAGAGGGATAGAGAGCTAGAAACATCGATGAGAGAGAAACATCGATCAGCTGCCTCCTGCACACCCCCTACTGGGGATGTGCCCGCAACCAAGGTACATGCCCCCGACCGGAATCGAACCCGGGACCCTTCAGTCCGCAGGCCGACGCTCCATCCACTGAGCCAAACCGGTTTCAGCTTATTGCAGTTTATTTTTAACTTCATGCCATTGTGATCTGAGAACATGCTTGGTATTATATCAATCTTCTTGAATTTGTATAGAATTGTTTTGTGCCCTAACATGTGGTTTATCATTGAAAATGTTCCATGTGCACTTGAGAAGAATGTATATTTGGTTGCTTTATGGTGAAAAATTCTGTAAATATTTGTTAGATCCACCTGATCTAGTGTGTCATTTAAGGCCTCTGTTTCCTTGTTAAATTTTTGTCTGGAAGTTCTATCCAGTGATGTGAGTGGGGTATTAAAGTCCCCCCTATAACTGTAGTTCTCCCTTAAAGTCCATCAAAAGTTCCTTAATGTTCTTGGGTGCTCTTATATTGGGTTCATATATGTTTACAATGGTTATGTTTTCCTGTTGAGTCATTCCTTTAGTATCATATAGTGGCCTTCTTTCTTTTGCTATGGCCTTTGTTTTGAAGTCTATTTTGTCTGATATAAGTATTACTAGTTGAGCTTTTTTCCCCTTTCCATTTGCATGGAATATATTTTTGCATCCCTTCACTCTCAATCTATGTGTATCCATTGTTCTGAGGTGGGTCTCTCGTAGAAAGCGTATACAAGGGCCAAGTTTTATTATCCATTCAGTCTTTTGACTGGAGCATTTAATGAATTTACATTTGAGGTTATTATTGATATGCTTTTATTTATTGCCACTTTTATTTTCTTTATGCATTTGATCCTCTCTCTCTCTCCTTTTCTTCTTAAAGCAGTCCCTTTAACATTTCTTGCATTGCTGGTTTGGTGGTAATATACTCTTTTAACCTCTTTTTTGTTTGGAAAGGTTTTTATTTCATCTTCAGTATTAAATAGCCTCACTGGATACAGTATTCTTGGATTCAGGCCCTTGCTTTTCATAACTTTGTGTACGTCATACCACTCCCTTCTGGCCTGAAGTATTTATCTTGAGAAGTCAGTGGACATTCTAATGAGAACTGCTTTGTATATAGTTTTATCTCTCTCTTGCTGACTTTAAGATTCTTTCTTTGTCTTTAACATTTGCATTTTAATTATGATGTTTCTAGGTGTGGGTCTCTTTGGATTCATCTTGATTAGAACTCTCCGTGCTTCCTGAACTTGTGTAGCATTTTCCTTCACCAGGTTGGGGAAGTTTTCTGTCATTATTTCTTTAAACAGGATCTCTGTTCCTTGATCATCCTCTGCCCCTTCTGGTATTTCTGTAATGTGGATATTGTTACATTTCATGTTGTCCCAGAGCTCTCTTAAAGCTATTTTCCTGCTTTATAATTCTTTTTTTCTATTTGCTGCTATAATTGGGTATTTATTTCTACCTTGTCTTCAACATTGCTTATTTGGTCCTCTGTTTCATTCAATCTACTTTTAATCCTTCCAGTATGTTCTTCATGCCAGATATGTCATTCTTCATTTCTGTCTGGTTCTTGTTATTGGCCTCTATTTCCCTTCTAATGCTGTTTTGTACTAAGTTCCTTAAGCATCTTTATAACCATTGCTTTGAACTCTATTTCTGATAAGTTGCTTGCCTCCATCTCATTTAGTTCTTTTTCTGGAGATTCATTCTTTTCTCTCATTTGGGGGTTGTTTCTTTGTCTCCACATTTTAGCTGTCTTTTTATATTTGCTTCTATGTATTAGATAGAACTGATATGCCTCCCACTCTTTGTGGGATTGCCTTATGTAGAAGTTGTCTTGAGAGTCCAGTGATATAGTCTCTTTGGTCACCTGAGCTGGATGATCTAGGAATGCCTCTTGTGTGCATAGTTTGGGCTCTCCTGTTGTAATTGTGACTTGATTGTTAATGGCCAGTTTGTGGGAGTGATCTCCCCTCTAAATTGCTGCCAGTGAAGTTCAACCCCAATGGTGTCATGCCAGCTGGCCAGTGATCTGGACTCCTTAGCCCAGAGCTGATGTCTGCCTTGATTCTTACACCTTGATTGATCCTGTTCTGGGGTCCTGGGCTGTACTTCCTTCCCTCATGGAGCTGGTCCTGCAGGTGTCAGCTGCAGGCTCTTGGGATCCTGCTGGCTTTTGCCTCACTGAGCAGTCTGGTATAGTGTCTGCAGCAGGGATCCAAATTGCTGTTTCTGACTCAAAGCCTCCAGAGAACTGCCTCTAATTGGATTCGGTCTGAGTGTCCTCAGCAAAGGTGCACAGGTGGGGTGAGAGGTTTTCCAATAGGGTAAGACCATTGTTTCTTCCTGGAGTCTGATTGTTATTCTCAATCTCTTAATGTGCTTCAGAAATTCCACAGGATGGGGTATGGGATTTTCCAATAGGGTAGGTAAACTCTCCCCTCCCCTCCCGGGGCAAAAACAGAAGGATAGCACAGGTTTGCCTGAGAAAGATGACCTCTGCAGCATGAAGGAATGACTCAACACAGGAAACCAGGGTGTCTGCCTCCTGAGCTCTATCCCTGCTCTATACTGGCTTATCTACACTAATAAAAGAGAAAAATGCTAATTGACCATACCTCTGCCCACAGCCAATTAGGAGTGATATGCAAATTAAGCCAACAAATATGGAAGGTAAATTTGCATATGCAGGAGGGGCGGGTAGCGCCTAATGCCACCTGAAGGTCCAGGCTACGATCGGTATCTGGGCAGGCTGGGTGGGCAGCACCTGACGCCGCCCAAGGGGTCAAGGCCGCCATCGGGGACCCGGGCAGGGGGGATGGCCAGTGTCTCTGGGATCACTGTCTGCCCCCTGGCCACCTGCAGACACCAGTGGAGCAGGCAGAGGTTGAACATTTTAATGAAAATGGGATGCCTGTGCCCCGGCCCACAGAGCCCTGTCCCTGCCAAGGAGAGGGCAGTGGGCAGTTAGCAGGCACCAGGGCTTGGAAGGGGCTAGGAGCAACCTGCAGGCATGCTACCAGGAAGAGGTGCTGAACCATGATGACGCAGAGTGCTGGCTGATGGAGGCGCACAAAGGTGCAGATGAGGCAGCTCTCTCTGGCGCTGAGCTTAAAAAGCGCATGACAGCCTGGGGACTAAATTGCCTTTCTGAAGAAGGTGCATGAGGAGGAGATCACCGAGCTGCAGGTGCAGATCCAGTACACTGAGATCTCTGTGGAGATGGACATGTTCTCCAAGTCTGACCTCTCTGCCGCGCTCAAGGACATCTGCGCCCAGTACAAGAAACTGGCTGCCAAGAACATGCAGAATGCAGAAGAATGGTACAAGAGGTGCTTCACCATGCTGACCGAGAGAACTGCCAAGAACACCTATGGGGTGTGTGCCACCAAGGACTAGGTGTCTGAAAGCCGCCACCTGCTCAAGGCCAAGACCCTGGAGATCAAAGCATACCGGGACATAAATGAAACTCTGGGAAAGCAGCTGCGAGAGCTGGAGGATAAGCAGAACTCAGACATTAGTGCTATGCAGGACACAATCAACAAATTAGAAAATGAGTTGAGAAATACAAAGAGTGAAATGGCATGATATTTAAAAGAATACCAGGACCTCCTCAATGTGAGGATGGCTTCAGACATTGACATTGCAGCTTACAGGAAACTCTTGGAAGGTGAGGAGACCTAGCTCAGTTTCACCAGCGTGGGAAGCATAGCCAGCAGTACTCCCAGAGTTCCCAGATCCTTGGTCGATCTGCCTATGGTGGTTACAGACTAGCTCCTACTTGATATCTGCTCACGCCTTCCCTTCTTAATACACCAGCCACGTTCAGGAGGAGAAGATCGAGGTGGAGGAGACCACTGAGGCTGCAAAAGCCAAGGAAGCTAAGGATGAACCCCCCTCTGAAGGAGAATCTGAAGAGGAGGAGAAGGAGAAGGAAGTGGCTGAGGAAGAGGAAGGAGAGGAAGAGGAAGAAGGTTCCAAGGAAGAATTTGAGGATGCAAAGGAGGAAGAAGAAGGAGGTGAAGGTGAAGGGGAAGATGCCCAAGAAGCTGAGGACGAGAAGAAAGATGAAGGTGCTAGGGAGGAGCAAGCAACCAAGAAGAAAGATTGAGCCCCCCTTTCCTTAATTATTTCAGGAATAATCCTCCTGAAACCAGGTCAACCCCGTCACCAACCAAGCAGTTGAGTTCCTGATACTATATGAATTAAGAAGTCAATATATATAACATTCTGAGGTGACTCAGGTTGGACATTAAATGTTGTGCTATGACTTTTCTTCTTATGCAGAGTATCTGTTTGCTTGCAGAATGGCTTCCTGGCTTGCTGCCAGCCTGTGCATGGTCCATGCTTATGAGTTCAGGATCTATGACAATGTGAATAATTCAGATGTTTACAATAAAAACACATGAATACATGAATTCACTGATGTTAATGTTAAACTTCATGGAAAAAATAATCCTTTGAATCTTTGGTGGTTAGAAACTAAAGACCTCAAATCATGAGCAATAAACAGTAAATAAAGTTACACTGAATGACAAAAAAAAAAAAATACATTAGGGGCCAGGAAACGTTCAAAGAACTAGGGAACCATTCCCAAATCAGGAAGGGAAGTCACAGGGTGTATATTATTGCTACGAATACAGTATTTCCTACTACTTACAACATATACAATGTAATGTATTAGATGCCTTCCTATCACATGAAGTATGTATTCTCATAGAGTAATACTGGTAGATATGTTATAGTTATGGCAGTATGTCATATCCTATCTATATTAATAAAAGGGTAATATGCTAATTAGACCATGAGACCTTCCAGATGTCCTTCTGGACAAAGCCATGGTGGCGGTGCTGAGGCAGAGGTGGTTAGGGGTGATCAGGCCAGGAGGGGAGGGCAGTTGGGGGTGATCAGGCTGGTGGGGGGGGCAGTTGGGGGCAAGCAGGCCAGCAGGCAGAGTGGTTAGGGGTGATCAAGCAGGCAGGCATGTGAGTGGTTAGGAGCTAGCAGTCCCGGATTGTGAGGAGGTTGTCCAACTGCCAGTTTAGGCCAGATCCCACAGGGGTCCCAGATTGGAGAGGATGCAGGCTGGGCTGAGGGACACTCCCCAACCCCGTGCACAAATTTTGTGCACCGGGCCACTAGCGTTTATATAGTTTTAGTCCATTCTGCCTTTCCTCTGCCAGAGCACAAAGTGAGTGGCTGCACTCAGAAAGGAAACTCTGGACACTGGTTGTAATTTTAGTTCTGCTAAAGCCCCGGCTACACTTCTTCTATGAATGGACTAAGGCAGTGGTCAGCAAACTGCAGCTCGCGAGCCGTGGTTTGCTGCTCTGTTGACTAATGAGTTTGCTGACCACTGGGATAGGGGCTTAATCACAAGGAACAACAACAGCCTGTAATTATTGGAATGGAGAGTCTAGGTCAGTGGTCGGCAAACTCATTAGTCAACAGAGCAGCAAACTACAGCTCGCGAGCCGCATGTGGCTCACGAGCCGCAGTTTGCCGACCACTGGACTAAGGGAAATGGGACATTGGAAACCCAGGGATTTAAATCAATGCAAATAAAAATCACTTGTCTCATGGGTGTCTCAGAAAATTCTTTTTCTTGAGATATTGCAAGAATTCCACTTTCACTAGCAACCAGAAGAGATTAGGCCTTTCCTGCATTAACATTTTCATTATTTATCACTATTTATGTGCTTCAGAAAAACAAAAACAAAAACAAAAAAAAACAACGTATTTGCATTGACTAGTTAAAGTTTTCTCATCCATTAATCTACTGTGTGGTTTCTATTCGCTTACTAGGTTGTCCAGTTATTTATATGTAGTATGTTTGTAAATGAGTTGAGTTATTTACAATAGTTTTTATTTTAAAAATGTAATAAAATTCTCCACTAATTAGAATTGGGGAAGAACTAATGGAAGTTTAATAATTTATATAACTCTGCCTTCCACTTTAATTCTGGTCTACTCTGAGATGCCCTGAGAAAAGACAGCCTAGATGGGATGTTGGCACTCTGTAGAAATTACTTTAATCTATTTTTCCAGCTTTCTTAATTTGAAAACAAAATTAAAATTTTAGAAAATTATCAGGTAACATTATGTGTTTATTTTTTATTGCTATATCTATAGGAATTTATGAATCATAAAACAAATGAGTGAAACTTTCATCACCAAAATCACATTGGTTTATACAAATGCTATCTCCCTTTGGTCCTCTCAAAAGTTTATTTTTAACTTTTGTGTGTTTTCAAAGTAGCTGTAGTATATATCCTGCAGGTTTAATTTAACCAACAAATGTGCTTTGTTTGGTCTACACAATTTTATTTTTATTGAATTAATTAACTTATATAAAGTTCATATAGAACTCTGGATAGATATCCAAACCACCTTTCTAAGACCTTGAGAGAAAATAGTTTAAATCAACCTGCTCTTAATTTTAAAATACGTTTTGAAGTATTTAAATAAAAATGAATCTAGGTGCCACTAACTTATTACCAAGAGAGAGAAACAGAAGAAACCTTTGGTTATGACTTGCTGCACTGTTGAGTTCCCGGTTTAATACATTATCCATGTTCGGTGCTGGGTGAAACAAAGGCGGGCTTTCCCGACAGGAAACCAGAGCCATGCTATGCAGATGCCTGTCTCTAAAAGAGAACACCTGCCAACTTCCATCTGCATCTTTCCAGTCCTTTTGTCCTTAAACTTCTTAGAGTCTCAGTTTCTGTGAGAAGCGGTGTTATCCTGAAAATAAAAGGCCAAAGTTAGGAACAACAGGCAGTTATTTGAGAATAATAAACAATAGAGATCCCTGAAGCACAGATTTAGGCAGATGCCCAAATAGTGTCCTGATTAGGAGACCGAGGCCATGGTTGTTTATGAGAAGGAGAAGAAGAAGATGGCATCAATAGAAAGAAGGCTTTTCTATTGGTGCACATGAGCTAACATAGTGACACTAATTCTAAAGGATGTTCTCAATGGTCCGTCTAGTAGTCATCAGTTCGGTGGTCATAATATATGCTTTCCTGTTATCTTTGCAAACAGTTCTTTGGGACACAATGCTGCTTCATGCCCAGTGCAAGGTTATTTTGCCATTTTAACATTCCAAAGTTTTGAGGTGAAAGTCATGCACTTCCTCTCGGATAGCACCTCTGGCTCCATTTTTAAGTGGCTCTGCTTATGTTATTTTTTACAACAGCTTTTCATTTATGCTCAGTTTTGCCTTTCATGCTTGTGGTAAGCATATTAATGGTCCCCAAAGATGTCAATATCTTAGTCTTATAAGTATTTTAGTCTTAATGCCCTGCACAAATATAATTCAAAGTTTTAGATATAAATTTGCTAATCTTTATATGCTAAACTAATATACAATTTAGATTATCTTGAATTATCTATATGACTCCAACATAATCACAATGAACTTTAAAAATTGAGAGTGGAAGGCAGAAATCAGACAAAGGGAATCATGAGAAAGTCACAGCATAAGGTTGCAAATATTGAGGAAGGCTATATTAGCCAAGGAATGTGTGGGCTTTAAAAACTGGTAAGAATAATGAATCTGATTTTCCCCAAAGGCCTCTATAAAGGACCCAGTCTTATACACCTTTATTTTATCCCAGTGAGACCAATGCTAGCTTTCTGTCTTAAAGAACTGTAAGATAATAAATTTGTTTTAAGTCACTAAATTTTTAGTAATTTTCTGTAGCACCAAAAGGACTCCAGTACAGGTTTTTCTATCTTAAGTAGAGTGCTGCTCCTATAACAAATGCCTTAAACCATGAGAGAGGCTTTGGAATTTAGCAGTGGAAAGAGCCTGAAAACTTTTTGAGGAGCATGAGAAAAAACACGTAGGTTAACTTGAATATATATTAGTAAAAGTATGAATGTTATGCCGTGGTTGGGTGGCTCAGTTGTTTGGAGGGAGTGCTGTGCTATATTCCAAAAGGTTGCAGGTTCGATTTCCAGTCAGGACACATGCCTGGGTTGGGGGTTGCATCCTTGGTCATGGCATATACAGGAATCAACCAATCAATATTAGAGAAAAGGTGATTCTTGTTATATAAAAGGAAAAAGCTGAGCAGAATTGTGTAAAACAGAACTTGTGTGAAGTGGAATTGGATTCAGCTGAGATTTTCAAGCAGTCTTACAGTCTGGTTTCTTCTTATTGTTTACAGTGAAATCTGAGAGAGAAGAGATTTAGAAAAGAACACCTGAAACTCAAATAACTGTAATATAATGTTGTATACCAACTATAGTTAAATAAAATAGAACTGTTGAGCACAATGAAACTAGAAATTGATGATTTGGGAATTCTCAGCCTATCCAGGACACGGGAGACATTACAATCAGGAGATTCAGTGTCAGGAAACTGGCCCTAGAAAAAGCCAAAGATGTGACTGACAACCTTGCCCAATACCTCAAGAAAAAATAAAAATAAAAAAGAGTATCCAGTCACACACACGCTGCTGCAGAAATTCAGCATGTGACTCACATAGACTCTCAGCAATTTAAGCAGAAACTATAAATCGGAATAGAATTATCTGTAAGAAACATATTTTGTTTTGTTTTGTTTTGTTTTTGCAATGGAGTGAATCCCAGAGAAGTGCATAGAAGGCCCACACATTTCTGGAGGGCTGTGTAGTAGCACAGCTTGGAGACTATCTTGTATTATCTAGGTAAGCTCAACATAATCACTAGATTCCTTAAAGTAGAAGAGTGAGGTGGAAGAAAACTGGACAAATGGCAAGATGATAAGCTAAAATGACCTGAAGTTGCTGGCCTTAAAGATGGAGGAAGGAGACATAAAATGAGTGTGGGTAGCCTAAAGTGATTCTCTAACAGAAGCACCACTGGCACACACTCTCTAACACCTTGATGTCAATTTGGCGAGACTAAACAGCCTCTAAACTACAGGACCCATTTGCACACTATCTTCCACAAAATAGAATAGGAAGAAACATTTCCCAAATGACTGCTTAATGCTAGCATTACCCTGTTACTTACAGCATACAAAGGTAGTAAAAAGAAAGAAAGTTACAAAGGAATGTATCTATAAATTAGACACAAAAATCAGCAAAATATCAGAAAACCCAATTCAACTACATATACACATAATTATAAAACATGGCCCAGTAACATTTATTCCAGATATTCAGGATTTTATAAAAAATAAAATAGTTCCATATATATTATTTTATTTTTTGTTACTTTTATTTTATTTTTTATCACAAGAATTTTTTATTATTATTTAAAATAGTAGTACATATGTCTTCTTTTTTTCCCCAACTGACCTTCCCCCAGCTTCCCCTACCCCCCGGCACATGACCTCACCCCCTTCCCAGTGTCTTGCATCCATTGGTTATGCTTATATGCATGCATACAAGTCCTTTGGTTGATCTCTTACCTCCCCCACAACCCTCCCCAGTCTCCCCGCTGTAGTTTGACAGTCTGTTAGATGCTTCTCTGCCTCTGTATCTGTGTTCATCAGTTTATAATGTTTGTTTTTTTATTATCCATAAATTTGTGAGATAATGTGGTATTTTTCTTTCACTGATTGGCTTATTTCACTTAGCATAATGCTCTCCAGGTCCATCCATGCTGCTGCAAATGGTAAGAATTCCTTCTTTTTATAGCAGCATAGATTTCCATTGTGTAGATGTACCACAGTTTTCTAATCCAGTCATCTGATGATGGGCATTTAGGCTGTTTCCAAACCTCAGCTGTTGTAAATTGTGCTGCTATGAACATAGGGGTGCATATATCCTTTCTGATTGGTGTTTCTGTTTTCTTGGGATATATTCCTAGAAGTGGGATTACTGGGTCAAATGGAAGTTCCATTTTTAATTTTTTGAGGAAATGCCATACTGTTTTCCACTGTGGCTGCACCAGTCTGCATTCCCACCAGCAGTGAAGGAGAGTTCCTTTTTTTTCCACATCCTCTCCAGCACTTGTCATTTGTTGATTTGTTGATGATAGCCATTCTGACAGGTGTGAGATGGTACCTACTGTTGTTTTGATTTGCATCTCTCAGATGATTAGTGACTTTGAGCATGTTTTCATATGTCTTCTGGCTTTCTGAATGTCCTCTTTCCAAAAGTATCTATTTAGGTCCTTTGCCCATTTTTTGATTGGATTGTTTATCTTCCTTTTGTTAAGTTGTATGAGTCCCCTGTAAATGTTGGAGATTAAACCCTTATTGGAGATAACATTGGCAAATATGTTCTCCTATGCAGTGGGCTTTCTTGTTTTGCTGATGGTTTCTTTTGCTGTGCAGAAGCTTTTTATTTTGATGTAGTCCCATTTGTTTATTTTCTCCTTAGTTTCCATTGCCCTAGGAGCTGTATCATTAAATATATTGCTACAACAAATGTCTGCTATTTTGCTGCCTATGGCTTCTTCTAAGATTTTTATGGTTTCCCGTATTATGTTTAAATCCTTTATCCATTTTGAGTTTATTTTTGTGTATGGTGTAAGTTGGTGGTCTAGTTTCATTTTTTTTTTTTTGCATGTATCTGTCCAGTTTTCCCAACACCATTTAATGAAGAGACTGTCTTAACTCCTTGTATGGTCTTGCCTCCTTTGTCAAATATTAATTGAGCATAATGGCTTGTGTCGATTTCTGGGTTCTCTGTTCTGTTCCACTGATCTATATGTCTGTTCTTGTGCCAGTACCAGGCAGTTTTGAGAACAATGGCTTTGTAGTATAACTTAATATCTGGTATTGTTATCCCTCCAACATTGTTCTTCTTTCTCAAGATTGCTGCAGCTATCTAGGGTCTTTTTTTATTCCAGATGAATTTTTGGAAAATTTGTTCTAGGTCTTTGAAGTATGCCATTGATATTTTAATAGGGGTTGCATTGAATTTATAGATTGCTTTGAGTAGTATGGACATTTTAATGATGTTGATTCTACCAATCAATGAACATGGTATAGTCTTCCATTTGTTCATGTCTTCCTCTATCTCTTTATTCAGCATTCTGAAATTTTCTGAGTCCAGGTCCTTTATCTCATTGGTTAAGTTTATTCCTAGGTATCTTAATTTTTTTGTTGCAATGATAAATGGGATTGCTTTTTAAATTTCTCTTTCTCTGAGTTCATTATTGGTGTAGAGAAAAGCCATAGACTGCTGGGTGTTAATTTTATATCCTGCTACATTGCCAAATTAATTTATTAAGTCTAGTAGTTTTTGAATGGAGTCTTTGGGATTTTCTATGTACAATATCATATCATCTGTGAATAGGATTGTTTTACTTCTTCTTTTCTAATTTGGATGCCTTTTATTTCTTCTTCTTGTCTGATCCTAATGGCTAATACTTCCAGTACTATGTGGAACAGGAGTGGTGAGAGTGGGCATCCCTGTCGTGTTCCTGTTCTTAGGGGAAATGGTTTTAGTTTTTGCCCATTGAGTATGATGTTGGCTGTGGGTTTTTCATATATGGCTTTTGTTATGTTGAGGTATGATCCTTCTATTCCCACTTTGCTAAGGGTTTTTATCAAGAAAGGGTGTTGGATTTTGTCAAAAGTTTTTCTGCATCAATGGATATGACTGTATGGTTTTTATCTCTCAGTTTGTTTATATGGTGTATCACATTTATGGATTTGCAGATATTGTACCATCCTTGCATTCCTGAAATAAATCCCACTTGGTCATGGTGTATGATCTTTCTGATATACTGCTGGATTCTATTTGCTAGAATTTTGTTGAGGATTTTGGCATCTATGTTCATGAGGGATATTGGCCTATAATTCTCTTTCTTTGTATTGTCTTTATCTGGTTTGGGGGTTCGAGTAATGCTGGCTTCATAGAAAGAGCTTGGAGGTGCTCCTTCCTTTTGAATTTTTTTGAATAGTCTGAGGAAGATAGGTTTTATTTCTTCTTTGAATGTTTTATAAAACTCCCCTGTGAAACCGTCTGGTCCAGGGCTTTTGTTTGTTGGAAGTTTTTGATGACTGCCTCAATTTCCTCCATAGTTATTGGCCTACTCAGATTTTTTTTTTTATTCCTCCTGGTTGAGTTTTGGAAAGCCGTATTTTTCAGGAATATGTTCCTTTCTTCTAGGTTGACCAGTTTTTTGGAATAGAGTTTCTCATAGTATTTTTTTACGATTCTTCATATTTCTGTGGAGTCTGTTGTTCTTTCACCTCTTTCGTTTCTGATTTTGTTTATTTGGGTCCTCTCTGTTTGCTTCTTGATGATCCTGGTTAGAGGTTCATCAATCTTGTTTATCCTTTCAAGGAACCAGCTCTTGGTTTCATTGATCTGTTGTATTATTTTTTTGGTCTCTATGTCATTTATTTCCGCTCTGATCTTTATTATTTCCTTCCTTCTGCTCACTCTGGGCTTTTCTTGTTGCTCTCTTTCTAATTCTTCAAGTTGCAGAGTTAGATGTTTTATTATCAGTTTTCTTTCTTTCCTTCTTTCTTTTTTTTTTTTTTTTTTAGGTAGGCCTATAATGTTATGAACTTCCCTCCCAGGACTGCCTTCATTGTGTTCCAAAGATTTTGGATAGTTGTTTTCTCATTGTTGTTTGTTTCTAGGATGTGTTTTATTTCTTCTTTGATCTCTTTGGTAACCTACTCATTGTTTAATAGTATGCTACTCAGCCTCCAAGTGTTTGAATTTTTGTGATTGTTTTTACTGTAGTTGGTTTCTAATTTTATGCCATTGTGATCCGAGAAGATGCTTGATATGATTTCAATCCTCTTGAATTTGGAGAGACTTTGCCTGTGTCCCAATATGTGGTCTATCTTTGAAATGTCCCATTTGTGCTTGAGAAGAAAATATATTCTATAGTTTTGGGGTGGAATGTTCTAAAAGTGTCCATTAAGTCCATCTGATCTAGTGAGTCATTTAGGATTCATGTTTCTTTGCTAATTTTTTGTCTAGAGGATTTATCTAGTGATGTTAATGGGGTATTACACTCTCCTACTATGATTGTGTTGCTGTCAATCTCACCCCTGATAGCTTCCAGAGGCTTTTTTATGTATTTGGGTGCTACTGCATTGGGTGCATAAATGTTTACCAGAGTTATATCCTCTTGTATTGTTCCCTTTAGAATTATGAAGTGACCTTTTTTGTCTCTTGTTATACTCTTCACTTTGAGGTCTATTTTTTCAGATATAAGTATTGCAACCCCAGCTTTTTTTCATTTCCTTTTGCCTGATAGATATTTTTCCATCCCTTCACTTTCAGTCTGTGTGAGTCCCTTGTTCTGAGGTGGGTTTCCTGTAGACAGCATATATATGGGTCATGTTGTCTTATCCATTCATTCACTCAATGTCTTTTGATTGGAATATTTAATCCATTTATGTTTAATGTTATTATTGATAGGTACTTGTTTGTAGCCATTCCTGTATTTTATGTCTATGTTCCTTCCTCCCTTTCTATTTCTTCTTTTTACAGCATTCCCTTATCATTTCTTGCATTGCTGGCTTGGTACTGATAAACTCCCTTAGCATTTTTTTGTCTGTGAAGCTCCTGATTTCCCCTTTAATTTTGATGGATAGTCTTGCTGGATAGCATATTCTTGGATTCAGTCCTTTATTTTGCATCACTTTGTATACCTCCTTTCATTCCCTTCTAGCTTGATGTGTTTCTGTTGAGAAATCATTTCATAATCTGATGGGGGATTCTTTGTAGGTAACTCTCTGTCTCTATTGCAGCCTTCAAGATTCTCTTTGTCATTAACATTTTCTGTTGTAATTATGATGTGTCTTGGTGTGGGTATTTTGGGATTCATCTTGCTTGGGGCTCTATTGTGTAACTATTTTCTTCGCCATATCGGGGAAGTTTTCTGTCATTTCTTCAGATAGATTTTCTAACCCTTGCTGCTTTTCTTGTCCTTCTGGCAGCCCTATTATATGTATGTTACTTCGTTTTGCATTGTCTCAAAGCTACCTTAGGCTCTCCTCTTGTTTTTTAATTTTTTTCTCCAGTTGCTGTTCAGATTGGGCTTGTTTCTGTACCTTATTTTCTAACTCACTAATTCAGTCCTCTGCTTCTTCTAGTCTTCTAGTCCTCTGCTTCTTCTGTTGAAACCTTCCATTGTGTTTTGGTTGTAGCTATATCACTTTTGATTTCTTCCTGATTTTTGCATAGGTTGTTGATTTTCTCATCCATCCAGTGTAAAGTATACGACCATTACTCTGAATTCTTTTTCTGTCATGTTGCATGCCTTGGTTTCACTTATTTTCTTTCTTGGTGATTCCTCCTTTTCTTTTCTCTGGGGATTGTTTCATTGTCTCCCCATTCTAACTATAACCAGAAGGTTCAAATGTCGAGTTGCAGGGGTCTGGGTCATGTGCAGTGGGAGCTTCACACCCCCTGACTGTCACTGAAGAGCTCCAAAACCAAGATGTGTGGCTGCTGTGTGTTGGTGGGAACCACTCTCGCCCAGAGTCACTGGTGCTTATTGTGGCCTCGTGTGTGCACCTAGAATCAGGGACCCCACCTGCATGCACTGAAACAGAGACCGCCTGTGCCCGTGCTGAGAATTGAGTGTCGGCATCTCTGTTGCTTGGTGCAGCCTCACGCCGAGAGTCAGGATCCCTGTGTGTGCATGCACCAAGAATTGGAGTCATTGGCTCTTAGTGTGAATGCACTGGGAATCAGGGATCTCAGGTGCTTGCGATGAGAAACAGAATCAAGTCACTGGTGCTCAGTGCTGCCTCTCACGCAGAGAATCAGGGTCCCCAATCTGCTTGGGAGACTGGGTTGCACAATTGCCCTGTGTCAGCAGGTGGTCCACCCCTGCCCTGAAGAAAACAGCCTTCTTTGTGCACTTGCCCTGAATCAAAGTCAGGTGGC
Organism: Plecotus auritus; assembly: GCF_963455305.1. Taxonomy (NCBI): domain Eukaryota; kingdom Metazoa; phylum Chordata; class Mammalia; order Chiroptera; family Vespertilionidae; genus Plecotus; species Plecotus auritus. The sequence continues at coordinate 96,413,291 of NC_137776.1, forward strand.
ACTGCTGCCCTTTGTGGGCATGGGGTCTGGTCACAGGAAACAAACTCCCCGAGTTCATGCACCCAGGCACAAATTCAGAGCAGCCTTCCTGTGTGTGCGCAGGGTCTGCTCACGTGGGTGTGCATTGTAGGAAACAAACTCCCTGTGTCCCTGCACCCAGGCTCAAATTCAGCACAGCCTTCCTGTGTGGGTGTGGGGTCTGGTTGCGAGAAATAAACTCCTCAAGATCGCATGCCCAGGCTCAAGTTCAGCGCAACCTCCCTGTGTGGGCACCGGGTCTGATCGTGGAAAACAAACTCCCTGAGTTCACGCACCCAGGCTCAAATTTAGCGCAGCCTTCCTGTGTGGTTTTGGGGTCTGGTTGCAGGAAACAAACTCCCTGAGTTCGCATGCCCAGGCTCAAATTCAGTGCAGCCACCCCATGCCACTGCTGCTGTGTGTGGGCAGGAGGCCTGTTTTCACGGAGAGGGTCTGCCAGTCCCTATGCCACTGCCAAGGGCTGGCAGGGAGGGGGATTGGCTCTGTGATTCACAGAAATCTGTGGCTGGGGTGCCTGGGGTCTTGGTGTCCGTGGGTCTGCAGCTGTGATCACCTCCTTTGCATACCTCCTTGCATCCCCTTCTTTTACCTGAGTGGCTGTAGGGTCCTGGTTTGCGACTGAGACCATTTTGGGTAGTGGTGAGGCTAGAATCCTAGTCTCAGCAGTTTTGCTCTTTAAGATGGCATGGTCTCTGTCTCCATATATTTTTTAAAATCAAAAAAGGAATCCACCATATTGAGAGGCTGAGGAGAAAATATCACATAATCATATTAATAAAGATGGAGGAGCCATATAAATTTTGTTAAAAATCAATACCTATTCCTTAGTTAACAAAAAAAAAAACTTTCAGTAATCTATAAATAGAAGGGAAACTCCTTTAACTTGACAAAGAACATATACCATTTCAAAACAACAAAATATAATGGGTATCATACAAAATATAACCAGTGTCATCTTAAGGGTAAAAAAAAAAACTGAATGTTTTCTTTATCAGATTGTTAACAAGGATAGAATGTCTACTCTTACTAATATTATTGAAGAGAGTACTAGAAATTCTACTCATTTCAGTAAGATAAGAAAAATAAATGAAAGCCATACATATTAGGAAAAAAAATAAAACTGTGTTGAAGGAATATTCCAAGTTTATATTATTACAAAATAATATAAATAAAAGCCTTAAATCTGATAAATGACACCAGCAAGTTCACTGGATACATGGTCAATGTGTAAGAAGCACTCACATTTCTACAAACAATGAACATGTAGACATCAATGTTAAAAATATAAAACCATTTGCAGTAACTTCAAAGTAAATGAAATCCTTACATATATATCTATGTGTACATAATTTATATTTAAATAATATCCATGAGAATAAATAAAATTAATGAAGACATAAACAAAGGTACATAAGTTGCTCACAGACTGGAAGACTCAATGTAGTAGCGATGTCAATATTCCTCAGGTTAATCTATAGAAATAAGACAATTTCTATCAAAACCCCAATAAGGATTTTTGTAGACATAACAAACATATCATAAAATTTATATTGAAAGGTGAATAAAAACAATAAAGTGGAAAGAATCATTTTAATCAACATGAAGACCTATTTTATACCAATAAAAATGAAGACAATATGGTTTTAGTATAAAGGACAGACACAACAGAGTAGAGAATATAGTAGTTCGATGCAAATATGTTCCACTCATTATGAGAAATGAACAAAAACTCAATGAAGGATGGGTTACTTTTTCACAAAAGATGGTGGGGCAATTAGAAATCCATAGGCAAAACATGAATCTAAACCTCACATCAGATTAAAGATTAAGTCAAAATAGATTATCATTGTGAACATAAAACTATAATTATTTCATAAAAGTGATTTTAAATTAAAAATAATAAAAAGTATTTGAAATATAGAGTTAACCACAACTTGACACTAAAAGCATAATCCATAAAAGAAACAACTAAAAATTAAACTTTATCAAAATTTAAAATATTACTCTGCTAAAGTCCATGTGAAAAAAGATAAAATGACAAGCTATAAATTGGGAAAATATATTTATAAGCTATGTATGCCTAAAAGAATTAGTACTTAAAATATACAAAAAAACTCTAGTAAGTCAACAGTAAACTAAATAAAAATCCAATTAGAAAATGGGCAAATGATATCCACAGATATATCATTCGAGAGGATATACATGCCCGAGATGGTTTGGAACAGTGGTTAGAGTGTTGGCCCAAGGACTGAAGGGACACGGGTTTGATTCTGGTCAAGAGCATATACCTCAGTTGCAAGCTCCATCCATGGCCCTGGTCAGTGTGCATGCAGAAGGCAACCAATCATGTCTCTCATGTCGATGTTTCTTTCTCTGTCTCTCCCCCTCCTTTCCACTCCCTCTAAAAATCAATGGAAAAAATAGCCTCTGGTGAGGATTCACAAAAAAAGGAGGATGTACACAAGGCAAATAAACACACGAAGAGATATTCAGCACCATCAGAGATCGGTTATATGGAAATTAAAATTCCAATAAGATATTTAGTGCACATGTATCAGAATGGCTAAAATGAAAAATAGTGGCAATACTCCAGTGCCTGTTTCAACAGGTAAAGAACTTTAAAGTCATCCTTTTCATCCTTAAAATAAGAAAAAAAAAACTGAAAATAATTGCTCTTTTTAAATATAACAAAGAATACTGCCATTCCCAAATAGGAAAGATGTGAGGACACAGAGACTCACAGGTGAGCACGAGCACAAGCTGCTGAAGTTAGCAACTAACAACACCCCTTAACCAGTCATTAATGAATTGAGGAGGCTGAGTGTGGACTACCTTCAAAGTCAAAATATCTTGGGTTCAAGTTTTAGGAAGCCCTCCACATCTTTATGAGCTTTACCAGGGGGAGAACATAACAGGTTCTCATGGGAAAGATGGAAGAGAAATCCCCTTGTGATTCTACAAGGAGAGAGCAACCATTTTGAAATACATCCAGTGGCAAAGTAATGATTTTCAAAAATTCCCAAAGCATTATGTTTTTCATAACACAGCCTTCTTTCAATGAAAACTATCAGAGCCATATTGTCCCAAAGGTCCCTTAAAATATCCTCATTTTTAAAAATTCTTTTTTCTTGTTGCTCCTCTGATTGGGTGTTTTCTGCAACCTTGGCTTGTAAATCACTGATTGGATTCTATGCTTCATACTAGAGGCCCGGTGCATGAAATTCATGCACAGGGCGGTGGGTGTCCCTCAGCCCAGCCTGTACCCTCTCCAATCTGGGACATCCCTCTCACAATCCAGGACTGCTGGCTTCCAACTGCTCGCCTGACTGCCTTCCTGATTGCCCCTAACTGCTTCTGCCTGCCAGCCTGATCACCCCCTAACCACTCCCCTGCCATACTGATTGATGCCTAACTGCTCCCTTGCCAGCCTGTTTTCCCCTAACTGCCCTCCCCTGCATCTCTGTTTCCCCCAACTGCCCTCCCCTGCAGGCCTGGTCACCTCTAACTGCCCTCCCCTGCAGCCCTGGTCTCCCCCAACTGCTCTCCCCTGCAGGCCTGGTTGCCCCCAACTTCCCTCCTCTGCCGGCTTGGTCACCCCTAACTGCCCTTCCCTGCTGGCCTGATTGCCCACAACTGCCCTTCCTTGGAGACCTGGTCCCTCCCAACTGCCCTCCCCTGCTGGCCATCTTGTGGTGGCCATCTTGTGTCCACATGGGGGCTGGATCTTTGACCACATGGGGGCAGCCATCTTGTGTGTTGGAGTGATGGTCAATCTGCATATTACTCTTTTATTAGATAGGATAGAGGCTTGGTGCATGGGTAGGGGCCAGCTGGTTTGCCCTAAAGGGTGTCCCGGATCAGGGTGGGGATTCCCTTGGGGCATGGGGAGGCCTGGGCGAGGGGCCTGTGGTGGTTTGCAGGCCGACCATGCCCCCTGGCCACCCAAGTGGAGGCCCTGGGATCTGGGGTTTATTTATCTTCTACAATTGAAACTTTGTATCCTTCAGCGGAGCCAAGCCTTCTGCTTGCTCCGTGGCGGCAGCCATTTTTGGGGGGATTTATGTATCTTCTATAATTGAAACTTTGTAGCCTTAAGCGGAGGCCTGGGCTGGCCAGGGCTGCAGAAGCTTGGCTTCCTCCATCACCGGGGCAACCCTAGCCTCCTGCTCTTTCCATCTCTGTTGCTGCTGCCATTTCTGTTTGGTTTTATGTATCTTCTATCATTGAAACTTTGTAGCCTTGAGTGGAGGCCTAGGCCAGCAAGGGCAGGTGGAAAGCTTGGCTTCCTCCATTGCCTGGGAAACCCAAGCCTCCCTCCCGCTCTCTGTGGCGGTAGCCATCTTGGTTGGGTTTATTTGCATATTCGCTCCTGATTGGCTGGTGGGCGTGGCTGGTGGGCGTGGCTGGTGGGCGTAGCAGAGTGATGGTTAATTTGCATATTACTCTTTTATTATATAGGATAACCTACTGTTTTTTTTTGTTTTTGTTTTTGTTTTTAATATATTTTATTGATATTTTACAGAGAGGAAGGGAGAGGGATAGAGAGCCAGAAACATTGATGAGAGAGAAACATCAATCAGCTGCCTCCTGCACACCTCCTACTGGGGATGTGCCCGCATCCAAGGTACATGCCCTTGACCGGAATCGAACCCGGGACCCTTGAGTCCGCAGGCCGACGCCCTATCCACTGAGCCAAACCGGTTTCGGCCAAGGTACATGCCCTTGACGGGAATCGAACCTGGGACCCTTCAGTCCGCAGGCCGACGCTCAATCCATTGAGCCAAACCGGTCAGGGCTAGGATAACCTACTGTTTGTTGCTTCTAGTGTATTCTTCATTTCAGATGAACTGGAACCTCAGTTCTTAAATTTAATTCATTCTAGAAGGATGTTCAAGAAATGATTTGTTAAAAAAAATCATTTTTTCCCCACTAGAAATAATATAAAATTAATTAATTTGTTCCAGATCCCCAAATGATTCCCTATTTTAACCACTCTTATATGCAGTACATGGCCAATGTACTGTTCAATCTATAAAAAAAACACTTCTTTTCTTACATTTACCAAACAACCCCCTGCCAGCCTTAAACAAATCACTTTCAGCACTAGTGCTAGGGGTGCCTTTCAGGAAGTCACTATGCTGCATCTTCACTTTTTCACATATCACTGCCTCAGAAATGCAATCACCGCTAACTGCTTTTCACTTATCCAAATCAACAACAGTTTTTCTACCTCTTCATTTGCCTGTGATCACTGTTTCTTTCACCCCCTTTAACAACATTAGCATTCTGATGGCCTCATTAGGTTTTAAAATTGTGCCAAATGTTCAATGTGCCAGCAAAAAAAAAGCATAAACAAACACAAACAAAAATAACCCACAAAAATACACACAGCTCCATTTCCTGAGATGTAAACAATGTAGATTGAGTGGCTAACTGACTCACATTCTCTCCTTTGTTTGTGGCCTGAGAGATGCTTTTTGCCATGCTGATGCATCAGCATGAAAAGTTTGTCAGGTCAAGAACCGAAATTTTGTTCAAAGACTGAGATATTTTTTTCTGTGAATAGCTTGGTCAAGAACCAAGGTGAGGTGAGATGTGACTGAATTGTATTCTTCTTTTCTTACTGGCTATTTTTTATGGTTTCTATGTCTCTTTTTATGCTAAGTATCTATTTAAGTTCTCACTGACTTTATCCATCCTTCCCCCAATTTCCTAAAGCATCCTTATAACCATTGTTGTGAACTCTATATCTGGTAGATTACTTCCCTCCTTTTCATTTAGCTCTTTTTCTGGAAATTTCTCCTATTCTTTCATTTGGGGCATGTTTCTTTGACTCCCTATTTTGGCTGCCTCTTTGCATTTGTTCCTGTGTATTAGGGAGATCTGCTGTCTCCCAGTCTTGGTATGGTGGCCTTGTGTAGTAAGTGTCCTGTGGGACCCAGTGGCACTGTCTCCTTGATCTCCTGAGCTGGGTGTTCCAAGAATGCCCCTGTGTGGGTTATGTGAGCCCTCCTATTGTAATAGAGACTTGATTATTGTTGGCCAGTGAGGTCAACCCTCAGGTTGGCTGACTGTGAGGATCGACCCCAATACAGTGTATGAGCTTCTGTGTGGGTGCTGACCACATGAAGCAGAATTTGCCTCAGCAGGGTCTAAATCCTACCAAGCTCTCTCTTTGGATGTGCCCCTTGTGAAGCTGGCCAGGTCCTGCTCTGAGGTTTTCTGAAGCTGTCAGCTGAGTGTTTTGGTTCTGAGGATCTTGGGATGGACTCTGGTGCAGGTCAATGTCAGACCCTGCCTCTGACTGGATCTGGCCAACCTGTTTGTAGCCACAAACTGATCCACAGCTTGTGGCTGTCTCTGCTGAGCCTGTGTGTGCATGGGAAGGACCAAGCTATTCACCAAATCGGGTTCCTACCAACACTGCGCCCAAGAGCAGGTCAGCAAAAGTCCCAGGGCACCCCGAGATCTGCCTTTACCTGCCTCCCCCTGCCTCTGCCTGCTGTCGGCCTTTTAGGCTCAATCTTTTAAAAAGCTTCCAGCACAGCTGGCACAGCTCAGTGGTTGAGCGTCGACCTATGCACCAGGAGGTCACGGTTCAATTCCCCAATCAGGGCACATGCTCAGGTTGCGGGCTTGATCCCTAATGTGGGGCGTTCAGGAGGCAGTCAATCAATGGTTGTCTCTCATCATTGATGTTTCTATCTCTCCCTCTCCCATTCTCTCTGAAATCAATAAATATATATTTTTTTAAATAAAATAAAGTAAAAATAAATAAAAAAATCTTCCAGTAATACTTGAGTTGCATTTGTAGGTTCTCAGTAAGTAACCAGGTAGGAGCAAGTGATGTTCACCAGATTAATAAACATTCAAACTTGATGTCAGCATTGGTTCTGAGGCCACTTAGAAAAAGTCCCAGAGTGCTCAAATGCTAGCTGCCATCTGCCACATGCCTGAAAAACTTTGTGATAGGGTGGAGTCTCATGGAGTAATCAGAGAGAAGGCAGCAGACCAATATTTGGCTGTGTGAAGAGAGAGCTCTACACCAGCCAGACATGCTTGAGAAAAATGGTCCCAGTCCTAGAGCCACACAACTCAGTCTGTCCTGGATTTTGTCTAGACTTTCTAGGAACACTGAACTCAGCAAGGCAGGAATGTCAGAACTGAAGAGGGTGGAACCACCAGAAATTTGAAGGGCGGGCAAGTGTTGCCCTGCCTACAGAGGGATGGCTGGGTTCCTTATCTGGACCTGGGGGAAGTCCCGGGCAGAGAGCACTGAGTGAGCATGCACATGGTTAGGGTGGTGCAGCCAAGAAGTGGGTTTTATCTGCTCTTGACTTGCCTTCTCACTGTAAAATAAAAATAATAATTACTGTTCTATAGAATTATTATTCATAATAAGAAAAATACCACATGAAAAATACATGACACATATTAGAAAGTCAAAAAAGCAGGTGAAGATTTCTGCCTTGAAGAAATTCTTTGCTACATTCTCCTGGTGGAGCACACATTCAAGTGCCAACCAGAGAGAAATCCGGGTTCCTCTCCTGTCTTGTTGTGATGGAATGCTACTCATGTGAATAAAATTAAAGCATCGGCGATGATGGAAACGTAGCATCACCACACATCTTGAATATAATGTTAGAAGACAGCCTGCTTTGAAGTGCTGGTCTCTTATCGTGGGACAAACTCTACCTTTCTCAGATAAGATTTGCATATACTTTGATGAGTTACTTATGTCCCAGATATTTTCTAGGATTTACTGCTATGAAAAAAAATCTCCGTACTCTATACTGGTTTTCCCTCATTGTATCAGTGGCTTTGTTCTGCTTATCACCTTGCCAAAAATTCTGAAACAACATTGTTGCTTTTCAATTTCTTGCTAAATTACTAGAGGCCTAATTGATATTCATAAAACAGTACATGGTTTATTGAGATAAGGCTCTTTGATAGAAATTGATGGTTAATACTACTGGTAATGTATTATTTCTGATCAATATCATTACCAAGAACCTGAGAGATACAGATGATATCTATGTATCGCATTTTTAATTGGGGAAGTGTTGCTGGTGTGCGCAATAGGTCCTTTTGTGGTGACGTTAGAAAATAATTCCAAATGTACATATGTAGAGAAGTTTAAACGTGATAGTAAGATCTTATTTGCATTAAGGGGAATTAATACACCATCAGGCACCTACAGGTGGGCCAGCTCTAGAAGCACTGCCATCTATCTACTTGGTTTAGGTAAAGGACAAAGCACTGTTCAAATGATCTAACCCAAATTCCTGACTTTTCCCAGACCTGCATTGCACTCCTTCCCAGCAAATGCTATGGGGGTTTCATGTCCTCTCTCCAATCTGATTACCTTTCCCATGTTCCCAGGGTAGGTCCTGCCCCTCTGGTTCCTCACTATGACTCCCACTGAGCATGTCCAAAAGCTCCATTACAGCATCCAGTTCCCCCTGAGCATGTGCCCAGCAGAGGTGTTTCCTCCCCATCCTGTATCTGGCTGTCAGCACTCCTGGGGGATTTCCTGTCCATTCCCAGGAATAAGTCCTCCCAGGGGCAGCCCCGCTAGAGTGTGTCAATGGGTCTGTTTAGCAGTAAACTAGGTGGACATTCTGCTCTGCTACTCATTTCTGCTTCCCAGTTTATGAAAACGATTTAATTCCCTTTTGCTGTATTTCTTATACTAATAACTAACTTCCTATGCTGACAAAAGGAATAGGGATGCATCAAACAATTGAAACTGACAGCAAATCATAACAGACTAGCTATATTAGATTTTAGCTCTCATCCTATATAATAAAAGGCTAACATGCAAATCAACCAAAGAGCAGAACGACCGGTCTCTATGATGTGCACTGACCACCAGGGGGCAGATGCTCAATGCAGGAACTGCCCCCTGGTGGTCAGTGTGCTCCCACAGGGGGAGTGCTGCTCAGTCAGAAGCCGGGCTCATGGCTGGTGAGCACAACAGTGGTGGCAGGAGCCTCTCCCACTTTCGCAGCAGCCCCTAGGATGTCCGACTGACGGCTTCGGCCTGCTCCCCATCAGGAGCCGGCTTAAGCTGTCAGTTGGACATCCCCCGAGGGCTCCTGGACTGCGAGAAGGTACAGGCCTCGAGTGCACAAATTTCATGCTTCAGGCATCTAGTTTACAATGTTTAAGTTAGCCTTCCTTAAGAGTCCCAGCTGAACTGCCGAGTAGTCGTGTCCTGGGACTGCAGGCCTGCCTGGAGGGCAAGTTTCAGGAGGTGTACTCTGCTCATGATGGCAGAAGGATGTGGCCTAGGAAGCATAAAATGTAGAGCACTGTTCCTTTCCTTCTGCTCTTGGGATAACATCACTGACTCTGTCTCAGGATGTCTCACAGACCGCTTTCTCTTCCAGACCATTTGACCATTGCATCATTGCATTGCAGCCCAGAGAGGATGCCGCCAGGTGCTGAATGAAGTGGATTACTGAGGCTTCAAAAGAACTGACTAGCCCATGACCCACAACTCCTTACTTATGATTACTCATGACTTTTTCTTTATAAAAGCTCTTGTTTATAAATCATTGAGAAGTGGGGCTTTTAAGCATTAGTTACCCGTTCTCCTGAGTAGTGTGAGAATAAACAAGTCATCTTTTCACCTTTCAAAGAACAGTTTAGACAGCTGCCATGTTGGCCCGTGACTTGCAGCTCCCATGGGGGCCTCCATCCTGAAATGGCAAAGGCAAGCCCCTCCCTTTGAACTAGCCAATCATGAGACTGTGTGCCTGAGCTCCAATCAGGAGTGAGGGACAGGTCACATGCGTCAGGATTAAAAAGCTGAGTGTACCACCTGCTCAGTGCCTGTGCTCCCAGACCACGTGCCCACACCTTCCTGCAGGAGGAAAGATGTTTGCCTGCTGCCTGGCTCCCAATTGGGCTTTGTGTTCCACCAGGACCTCGGAATTTGGGGGCTTGCCTTATTTCTTACAAGTGTGCCATCCATAAGAAGATAGCCAACCTTTCTCCACCCCTCTCACAGCCTCACTGCTCACCTGGGTGGGTATAGACTGTCTTTTGAATAGCTGGGTTTCAAAATATTGCCTGTAAATTAGAATAGACTTTAAAGTTGATAATCAGGATAGTAGGGTTTTCCACTAAGAAGAATTATTAAAATAAGAAATATGTGTCTATATATATTTAATGTATATGCAAGAAAAGAGGAAGTAAAGATTTCTGGGTATCCCCCATACATGATCTTATTGGTACCATTGTAGTAATCTGGTTATTATTTAACAGGAAAGGAATGAAGGGAAGACTAGATAATATAGGCATGCCATTTGTACAGCTTTCCTAACTTAACACCCTCCAAGTCTGTTCCCTGCTGATCCATAGGGGAAGGGACTGGACAAAGGCAGTTTAGACACATGCCCAGTAAGGGCTGAATGATGTGGGAAGGTGCTTACCTGTCTGTCTGTCACACCTGGAAACTGGTAATTGGCCAGAATTGGCATGGCTGTTGCAAGGGCACAAAACCTGAATATTTAAACTCCTGGACAAAAAGAGGTGTTTCCTCTCCTGCTCATCTGCGCTCCTGAGACGCCTGTTGCAGGGGACGGCTCCTGACCACATGGGACTCCCACAATGGACTAATGGACTATAATTATGTTGGACGCTGAACTACACCCGCTGCAACATGGAACGGAAGCTCTGGACTCTGGCCTTGCGTGTGGCTCTACTGGAACCTCAGCTGCGCTCTTTCAGGACTAGTTTAAGGTGCAGGGGACTGTATGACCTGAGGAATGTAACTCACACAAATAAGCCCTTTTCCACATCTCATTCTCCCGTGGGGGCTTCTGAAAGTGCTCCTCTCCATTGTGCCCCAAGCGCCCTGCTCCAGGAGCAGCAGAGCCCACCCGTGCACTCCTCCTGGTCATTATGACCTTGCTGCTTTTATAAATTTGGACAAAATCATTTTATGTATATCTGTACCATATTTTACTCACTTAGTGATATAACTTGTACATTTTCCCCATGTTATTAAACTTTTTCTACAATATTCCTTTCAGTGACTACATAGTATTTGTTATGTGGAATACTTAAACACCTAGATTGCTACAAAATGTTCACCACAATGCAGATCGTCATAATTTATTTCTAGAAGTATTTCTTGCAATTCTAGAAAGTATCCACTTAAAGTGTGCCTGATTGCACTTGCATGGGGGAGGACACCTCTGTGTTATAGGATTTGTGGTCAGAGCTGACAGAATCAATGATAAGCAGTTCTTTATGTGGCAGGAATTTAGAATCTGGAACACCTACAACATTTTCCCAGCCCACAGAGCATTCTTCAATGTCATCCTGCTAACGTTTCATCATTTGGGTACAGTACATGGCTAGTTAGGTATTAAAAGACAAACAAAACAAACAAACAAACAAACAAACAAAGCAACAGAAGGGAGCCAGGCATCTAATTAAGCTAGATGAGCTAGGAAGCTACAGCTTCAGAAACCCCAGGGGACACCTGCATCCACTGGCAAAGGCATGGGAATCCCTGAGCAGGCAGGAAAACCTGGCTTTCCAATCTCCTGGGGCAGTGGTTGGCAAACTGCGGCTCATGAGCCACATGAGGCTCAGGAGCCGCGGTTTACCGCTCTGTTGACTAATGAGTTTGCCGACCACTGGGATAGGGGCTTAATTGAGAAGGCTTAAAAGGGCTAATTCCAATGTAACCCTGATATTCGGGGCTAGTGATCTGAATCCAAGCCAGCAAGCTCAGTGTACATTCCTGATAACCTATAATTAAGTCACTACCTCCTTCCCAGATACTGGTCTTGCAGAACCTGTTACTGTGAACAGTGCACTGCCCCGGAGGGAGGGTTATTAACGCTAGCGCCAGGCCAGACCATCAGATATGGCCTGGAGACCCCCAACACCTGGGGGCCTTCTTGCAAGGCCTGTGAAAAGGACCGGAAGCATAATCCATGTTTGTGGGACAAAGATCACAGGGAGGGAGATATAAAGAAAAGCCCCATGCCTGTTCCTTCACTCAAATTTGGAAGGCTGTTCCCTGAGTCCGCTGGCGTATTAAACAGCGTCCCTCCTTTTTTTTTCTCAGAAGCGTCCTTGGTTTTCTTTGGTCTTCTGCAACATAATCACAAGGAACAATAACAGCCTGTAATTATTGGAATCGAGAGTCTAGGTCAGTGGTCGGCAAACTCATTAATCAACAGAGCCGCATGTGGAAGCCGCAGTTTGCCCACCACTGTCCTGGGGGAATATGGGCCCCTTCCCCTGATTAGTGCTGGGAGGGGTAAATAGCAGGGGAAATTCCTTTGCTGGGCATATTCACAGTAAAAGCTAGATGAGAAGCAGAACTTTGAGGCACATACAATAGGAGCCAAAGTGGGGACTATGAAGGGGAGGAGTCTAGTCTTGAAAAATCTGAGGAAAGGATTGGATAGGGTAAGGACAACGTTCCAGAAGATCCATCCAGGGTAGGGATAAGATGGTGGGGGTGGGGGGAAACCAACACAAGCCCATGAAGAATTAGAAAGATTGGTTGGCTTGAAAGAATGCTTAGCCCTTCATAGTTTAACAAAGGCCAAAGGTGCTCCATATGTAGCAGCCCACTGGCTGGCCGGCAGGGAGCATTGATGGGGGGAGGGGAACAGAGACCTCTGAAGCTGCAGATGCTGCTGTTGGGTGATGGCCCAGCACCTCAGGGCCCTGCCCCTCCTGGGTTTGGTGAGAACAGGTGCAAGCCTGCGCTCCACAGGCTGAACTTCTATAGTGGGATGGCACTGAGCCAACGGGTCCTCAATGAGGTAGCGTAGCATCTGTGTCCTTGTGCCCTTCTCCTTCCAATGAGTCTTTCCACTACCCCTCAAATCCTCTTATGCCTGTATCCCTGAAAGGCTTTTGTGCGATAACTGGTAGAATCCTATTTCCAGACCATTCCGACAGACCTGCATTGGTCCCAGTCCACATCTGACAACAATTTGTTCTTGTTAAAATCCAAATGCCCTAAAGAGAGTGGTGCAAAGCATTTAAACACACATGAATAACATCTACATGACAATAAGGTTAGGCAAAAGAAGACCTGAGGTAGCCTGAGTGGGATACCTCTAAGGGGGAAACAGGGGCATGTTATCGCAGTAGGAAAATTGGACAATCAATGAAGGGCAATTTTATTAAAATTACCCTAAGTAGAATGACTAACCAGAGCTCATTAGATGGCTTTTCATTTTCTGCACAAGCGGCTTCAGTGCCACCTTCCTCTGGAATTTAGATTTATGTTTATGCTCACATTATTATGGTAATGATACCCCGAAAAGCAAGCTGGTTTCTTGTCCTAGGGAGTTTGAAGAATAAAATTCATGGACTAAGTGATTTTAAGCAAAAGTGTGGAAATTTATTGCCAGCGTATACAAACTCACCCCTGGGGAAGGGTCCCCGAAATGGGAAAAACCCCACTCCAGTGAGTCTCTGTCCAAGGGTTTATAAATGCTGGCAGCTTCTTTTTCTGTTCATGCTATTTTCTAATTGGACCCTTCCTCATGTTAATGTAAAAAACCATTGAAACCTGTAAAGAATTTTTGTGAGTTTATTTGAGCCAAACTGTTGACATATGCCGGGAAACAGAACCTCAAGGAATTGAGATAATGCTCCGGAGAATGGCGGGTTACATTTGTATTTATACATTGCCATCAAAGGAGGGACATAGGTGGGTTACATGAAATTCATTGGTGATAGATTAAGGGGATAAAACAAAGCGGGGCGGCGGGGGGGCGGGGGGCGGGGTAGGCGGGGAACCCCTGGGATTGGATAAAAAGTAAAATGATGGACACATACTTAGGTTGCTGAAGGAACAATTAACATGGTAAGGAGGGAATTTGTGGTATCTGTCCTGGAGCCCATCACATTCGGTTGTGCCCCAGGGGCTCCAGAAAAAGGGAAGTTACAAGTTACCCAGACATTTCAAGGGTATGTTATCATAGATGCAAAAAGACAGATAAGCTCATTTAAGGTAAAGGTTGACCTTGTCAGTGAAGATACTGGCCTAGGATTTAACTTCCCACCATAACTGCATTTAGGTAAAGTTTAATTTCAGACCATCCTTTGTGGTTACTTTAGGTCTCTGAGTTTGCAAGACTGCCATGCAGGCCTCCCCTGAGCTTATCAGGTCAGCATGTGGCCCTTTTCATCCACACTCATGTTATGTCCCCCCATGTTTTTTTCCTAATTGGATAATTTTCCCCTTTCCTGCTTAGTATCAGTTTCAAAGTTTCAAAGCTCACCCAGTGCTTCCCCCTCCTCTAAGGTAGTAAGATAAACATGCCAGGGGTTTGGAGCTGTCTTCACCCATCACACCCATCACATATGCATTCCTTTCCCTGGACCCTACCCTAACTGCCTTTTTTAAAATCTCTAAATCCTTTCAGTAAGGTCTTCACTTTGCTTCTGAATAATTTTAGCAAACATTTGCAGGAAACATTTTTTAAAAGTTATGTTTTGATTTCCAAGTGAAAATACAATAATTTCCCTCTTCAGAAGAAAAAACACAGACATTAAACAAGATTTATCTTTGCATAAATTAATTAACCCTGATATTTTGAGTTAGGAAATGCAATAACTCAGCCAGGCCTTCACCCAAGAGCTGTCCCCCAATTGTAGGCAATTAGACAGACATGAGCAGAGCAAGGACGATGGGCCAGGTACAAAAGGTCACCAGGGTGGAAAGCCCAGGTGCCTAGCAAAGGACAATTATAAGGTGGGCCCCAACCCCAGGATGACCTGTCCTCCCCTAGCATATCATTCACTGGTCCTATGGTTGAACCCTGACCTCTTCTCCCTAGAGATAACATCTAAGTGTAAGGTCTGGGGCTGGGAAAGCAGGAATTTTCCCCATCCCACCCCCGCTGAGTTGGACAAGCCACAGCCGTGCTGGCGCCCTGCTGGACAATAAATAACCACCCGAGACTTCTCAAGGATGGCCAGAGTGCAGCTGTACCAGCTTCATAAATCACCCACCACAAGCTACCTCAGATAAGCTACCTCGAATAAACCTGATTGGTTCAACAGCAGCATAAAGGAACTCTGCCAGGCACAGGCGGGTGTGACTCCCCCGGCCTGTGCTCTCGGACCGCGGGACCTTACCTGAGAGCTCTCAATAAAAGCGATCTTTCGCTTTTACCCTGCTTGTCTTGGTCAACTTATTGGCTTCGGTCAGGTTAAATCTTACATCTCTGATTAAACCTTACACTAAGCCTCAAGTTGTATGTCAGCTCTAGGCCCAGATAAGCAATAAAACTAGCCTCAATGAAACAGGAATTTTTTTTGGGGGGAAAAAGACAGGTTTTAGGAAATTTTAGAAATTAAGGGGACCATGGAAGAAGCACAGGGCTGCAGAGCAGGAGAAGGTATATTTCCATAGAATAGGGGACCTGGGAACAGCAGAAGGTCTATATTTACAAAATAAAGAGAAGAAAGCCCTTCTTCCAGAAGGAGAAGAAGAAAGCCCAAAGGGAATAGGAAAACAATAAGGAAGGAGGTGGGAAAACCTCACATGTCACATGTGATGTTCAACCTTTGAGCCCAGGAGTTACTATAGTAACCAGTCCAAGGGAATAGTGATCAATCAGAGGGGATATCAAGGCACCAGGATCTGCAGCCTTTATAAGCCATAGGGAAAAGGAACTCAGTGGGACCCTTTCCCCCTCCCCACTTGGGAGTCCGTTCTGTGGGGCTCTTCCCACTCCCTACGTGGGAGTCTGTACTTATCCTATATAATAAAAAGCTAATATGCAAATTGTCCCCCTGTCCAGGAGTTGGACTGCAGTTCAACCCGGAGTTCAGTCAGGGGGCGGGGTCAGCCTGCCAACCACCCACAGTCCCTCCCACTGGCTGGCCCAGCCGGATCACCATTCTCTGTCCCTGGATTCATTTTTCAACTCTGGTGGACAAAGAATCCAGGTTCCAGTCCAAAAATTCTATTTCATCAAGACCAGCTGTATGGAATAATGACCCCCTGCCCTGCTCTGGGCCAATCAATCAGTGGAGACCACAACCCTGGAAAGTGCTGTGGACGAAAGGGGTCACATGCTAACCTGACAAGCTCAGGGAAGGCCTGCATGGTGGTCTTCAAGCTCAAAGACTTAAAGTCACCACAAGAATGGTGTGAAATTAAACTTTAACTAAAAGCAATTATGGTGGGTAGTCATTGAAAGGGCAGGGAGAGACAGACTCCATGTTCCCTTTGTTCCATGTCCTCCACCTTGTGGAGTCAGGTTCCCACCCTAGAATCTCTCCAAGAGCCCAACCCACACTTTTGAATTAGCCAATAGAAATGCAAGAGGAAAGTAAGCCGCACCCTGCCCCCATGTGCAACCTGACCCCGACCAATCAGTGGAGGCCACACTACCTCACCCCTCCTATCTCTCCCAGGCCCCCTATAAATCAGCGCGTTTGGGGTCTGGGGCTCTCTCTCTGCCTCCTGCCGCTGCGTCAGTGAGTGTGGTGGACGGGGAGCTCGAGCTAGCTCGATTAAAGGCTCTTTGCTTTTACATCGGACTCGGCTCCCTGGTGGTCTTTGGGGATAATGAAATCTGGGCATAATAGTCATGTCCTAGGCTGCTATCTTCCCTGACAAGGTCAATCTTTACCTTAACTAAGTCTATTATCTTTTTGCATCTACCATAATATATCATTGAAATGTCAGGGTAACTTGTAACTTCCCTTTATTCCAGACCCCTCAGGGTACAACCAAATACCCTGGGCTGGAAGACAGATACCACAAATTCCTTCATTGTTTTCTTATCATGTTAATTGTTGACTGTTAACCATCTTGTACCCACCTAAGTAAAGAATTATGTGTCTATCATTTTATTTTTTATCCAATCCCAGAGGTTTCCCCGCATTGTAGAGTTTTTAAAACTGAATCATAAATTTAATTATGGCACCTATGAGGTTAAAACCAAAGTAAAAGTTATATAATTTGCAAGTACCAAAAGAAAATCCACAACACATTTCTCAGTAACCGATGTTATCTTGGTATTTAATATGATAATGTAGGGAAAAATAATTTTTTTTTCCTCTACCCTTCTTAGTTATTGGCTGAGACCCTCCCTGAAAATAAAAACAGGATAACAAGAGAAAACAAGTAGAAGTTTATTATGTACATGGAAAATACCCAGGAAAACTGAGAATTCTTTGGAATGCTTCAAGCAATCCCCTTAAGTCCTTTCTTCTGCTAAGGACAAAAGAAAGATGTTGAAGAATGCAGGAGACAGTTTTCAGAGCTTATCAGAAAAAGCTCAGTAAACAAGGGTAAAGTTGTTCTGCAGACTTAAGTCAATACCTGCTCCATTGTTAAGACGTTTTTGTCATTTAGTCCTTTTCTTCCTGATACTGGGGAGATATCTCTAGAAAGGAGATTTCCCATCCACGTGTAAGTTTGCCTTATAAAGGGGCACCTTCTCTTTTCAGAGCTTTCTTGTGTTTGCAGCTGCTCAAATATAATTAGTTCAAAGTTCTCCTTATATCAAAAAAGACATATTCTCTGGAGTGCACATTCTGCTGACCTTCAACGGTTCTTTCCCACCACCACCACTTTTTTGGTTTTTCTCCAGAGGACAATGAGTTAAAAAATGGATAATATTTGTGACTTTCTGAAGAATTAGAATGAAATATTTCATATGAATTACCAAACACTCAACATAAGATTAAAAACAAATTCTCTAATACAACTCAGGGAGAGTCATTCGTTGAGAGACCAAATATCCTGGTGTGGTCAGTAATAACACTTTGACAATGCAAAGGAACATCAGTAGCTTTCTAACAATGTTAAGTAAACCTCATTCTGGAGAGGAAAATGGGTATTATTGCCGGAGAAATTATGAGGTCCAATTTCCCTGACACTAGTGGTGTTCTTGGGGTACTGCTAAAATGAGCACCTTCCAGAAGCCCCCGTGAGAGAATGAGATGTGGTAATGTTACAGAAAACCGAAGAAGAACAAAGGAATACTTAGAGAGATGGAGTTACTTTTATTACGCGCAGGTCCAGAGGAAAATGTCTCTCAAATTCTGGGCCCCAACATGCATTAATTTTCCCTATTTATATGTTTTTACCTTCTTTGTCTCCCAAATATGGGGTGTTTCCAGCCCCTTTTGCAAGTTCTTAAAGAGCCCGTATGTGCTGGGGCCTTGAGACCTTAACCAGAGGCCTGGCCTGGCGCCAGCACTGATAACCTTGTCTGGGGAAGGTTTAATGGCCTCTCTGAAGTGGGAGTAGTCTTAGCAAGCGAGCATTTATAGAAGCCAAATAGCAGGGTTAAACTTTCAAACAGCAATTTTTATATAAGATGGATGCTTCATTCCCCACTGGTTTTATGTACATGAGTCAAATCATTGTCTCTTAGTCATTGTAGTTATATTTACCCCTGAGGACTATAATCTTAATTTTCTGCCTAATAAAGTTAGTTGGCCTGCTTATAAGATAAGGGCCCGGAATGAGGGCCAGGAGTAATCTTTAGAGTCCAAAGAGTCCTGGACTCTCAATTTTTCCTGGGCTGTCTTAAGCCGGGTGTGATGAAGCCACATTGGGATTCTATTGACCTTGACTGCCATGGAGGTGGTCCTTTCCAGGTAGGAGTCAGTCCTTGGGTGGCAAATTTCTTTACCCAAACAGAGTCACCAGGGTGGAAGGGATGAACCAGATCAGAAGTTGGTATAGGCAGAGCATCTCAGATGTGCTTCTGGATTGCTTCCTGGGTAGACTGTAAAGCCTGTAAGAACTTGAATAAAGACTGGTTATGGATTTTAGCTTTTTCTAGATTGGGTAGGTCAGGATCTGGAAGAGTCACTAGAATCTGTAGAGGCCCCACTGGTTTTAGGGCAGCTTCCCGGGCAGCTTCATCTGTGGCCCAGTTCCCTCTTGCTTCTGTGGAGAACCCTTATCTTGTTGTAAATGCATACCTGCTATCAGTATAAATTGTTACTGATTTATCTTTTGTCTACCAGAGAGCCTGAAACTGGGTGACTCAAGTGTTTGACATCCAGTGCTGTAGTGTGTTCTGGAGTAAAACCTCGAACTCCTGCGGGGCAGTTAGGATTAATTACTGCCTTAGGGTTAACTTATTTGCTTTTTTAATAAGCATATCTATGGCTGCTACCGCCCAGAGGCAAGTAGGTCACCCAAATGCAAAGAGGTCAAGTCTTTTGGACAAATAGGCTACCAGCCTTTTCTAGGGGTTGAGACTTTGGTGAGTACCTCTTTGCCTATGCCCCTTGTCTCACATACGTAGAGGTGGAAAGACTTAGTTACATCCTGTAGCACTAGTTGGCCCATTGTCCCTGCTCTGCTCATGTCTGTCTAACTGCCTAATATATTACCTCAAGGATCCTGGCTCTGAATTCTTTTAGGGAAAATGGACGTTGAATTCTTCTGTAGTTGCTTCATGCTGAGGAGGAACTATGGAGTTTTCTCTCAGAGCCAAGAGATCCTTGCTGTCTGTCACAGGGATGATGAGGCCAGGGCACAGAAGGAGGTGGGCTTGTGACCTGGCAGAGACAAACTGTAACAAATGGTTTGGTGGAAGGGAAAGAAAACATTTCAGTTTTAATAACCTCTATTGAAATAGAATTTTTCTCCTCAAAATTACCTCTATGTTTATCAAAAGATCCAGATAAAGACTAATTTACCTATTGTATTTAATTTGGCCTGATTGTTTGCATAAACACAACAAGAATGGTAACTGACTACCTTTGCTGGAATTTCATGATTGAATCTTATTGTGCCCCGTAGGGCCAGGAAGCCAAGCCATCCAGCTGCGGTCAGGCCTGCCTGTAGTATCTGCTGAATTAGGTGAATCCCTCACCTGCAGTGACTCCACCTGGGCCTACGCCCTAAGTTTTAAGGCCCATCTCAGTAGCCCTCCTACTCATCACGGCCTAGAGTGTGTGGGGTTCCGCAGGGAGGCAGACTCGTCCTTATTGCTCCCCTTCTACTCTGACCAACTGCCAGTGATGGTAGGGCATGTGCCTCACGCTCCAGCGCCAGCCATTTTCAGGGCTCCCAAGCAGGATACCAGGCTTTTCCTTGGCACTCTTATTGGCTTTAAGTCTTCAGAGTTCAGACAGGGCTCTTTAAAACATGACACTCCAGTCAAAGTTTCTGGTCAATAAAACCACTATTAGAAACTGGTCTTATTGAATTTATGCAGATAAATGTATTTCCATGATTTATTAAGCATTGCCAAATTTCAGAGGAATTATATAAGGAGAAAAATATACTGACCTGCTTTAAGATCTTCTGATTTTCCTTGTTAGTCCTTTCTATGGATTCTTCAAAGTAATATAACTGTCTTCAAATGACAAGGAGAAATTCAAAATGTGTCTATATTCAAGTAGACAATTATAGCTGTCCTTGTAGTAGGGTTCCCCCTACTTAACTTGTCCTTAAAATTTCATATGGTCTCTGGGAGGGGTGATATGCCCTCTGAGAAAGGACTAAGGGAGCTTTATTGCTTTACAGGGTCTCATATGTCACAGGACCTCACGGGGTCTGTAATTCCTGTAACAAAGGGCTGGTACTCACTACTTCCCTCTGTTCCAAACAGGCCTTCCCCAGTTTCCTAAAGTTGAGGTTTGTGCCACCCCTGACATGGGCATGGTCACACAGGCCTGCAAGACAGTAACATTGGCACTGTGGCCACCTTAGGTAGCCAAATCTTCTGCTACCATATATGACATATGGTAGGGCTATACAAATATCTTAGGGTGGTGACTAAAGTCTATTCTTGACCTTCCTACACAAAGCAAAATTGTCCTTGTCTTTTTGGAGTCATGTCCATGAAGTCGCAGGTATCATCTAAATCTATTATACAGCTTTCTGCAGGCCACCGTCAGGGCTGTGCATGGTGGCCAGTACTTCTTTCTAGCCACGAACACAGCCTGTCTAATTTCCCTAAATTTTATTCTGACACGGGAGAAAGTTGTTTTGCTGTAAACAGGCAGCTTAACCCCTACATATCTGGGCTTGGACATCTGCCTAGAAAGCCATAATTTATTAGTTTAACATGCGGCCTTAGGTCCTTCCAACCCATTAGGGTCTCGGCCATCCCTCAGACTCCTCCTCTCTTGGAGAATCTCAAAGTCCTGAAGGCTCCCCGGTCCAGGGAGAATGCCTTTCCTTTGCTCTTTGACTTTAAGCTGTCAGTCCAAAACAGCCAGAGTTGCAGTTAGAAACAGCTTTGCATATTGCAAAACACTTCTGTGGCAGTGGCTTGGGTATTAGACCCCTTGTCTTCCCGCCAGTCCCCTTTGTGGCAGAGCAGCGACCAGGCCTCTCCCAAGGGAGTGCACCAGAGGGGGATCTCAGCCCCTCCTCTTCCAGCAGCAATAGGTACTGAATCCTTTCAGTACATTTGCAAACAGGGAGCTTTCACTAGCTCTATCTGCTGCTTTTACAGATCCCCGGCCTGCTGCTCTATTCCTGAGGCTGCAGGAAGGCCAGTAGCAGTCACTGGCTTCTGGTTTAACTGCTGAGCCAGCAAGCCAAAGGCCTAAGTCTTGTATTGCTTGTTATAAAACGCTCACTACTCACTGTGCAGCAGCGGGGGCAGCTCTAGTGTCAGGTAAATGTCTGCTGTCCCCTGCTTTTCTCACTGCTGCTGCTTCTTCCAGGGCCACTGCAGACAGCTCAGGCATCCAGCCCCCCTCACCGGCTTCTTTCATCAGGCTCTCAGGGGTTGTGTCTGCCTAGCACCCAGTTTTAAATCACCAGGGCAGCTAGATTAATTATGCTTGCCGAAAACTTGCGACCTTGAATCTAGTGAAGTTCTGATAAGACATCTGGACCATACCCCTACGCCAGCAGAACAGTCTGCAGCCAGTAAAATCAACAAAAACCTATCTCTCCCTGCTTCATAATTAACTGCCAACAACCCCCCATCCCCCGTCCCGTTCCCCAGTCCAGTTGCTTGTCTCTTTTTGATTGTGAGTCAGAGGAAGACAATTCATACAGAGGGGAGAAATAGAAACAGTGGGAGTTTCAGAGACTACCACTGTAGTAGTCCTCCCTTTCGAAGGCTGAGGTCCGACCTGTGGAGAAAAATGACTCTTAGTCAGCCTGGAAAGATAGGGAGGAGGAAGATAAGGGTGTGTAGGGAGATTTCTTGTGAACTAAAAGCCTGGAAGGCCTCCTGAAAGAAAAGATCTTTAATCCAGTTACAGATGCTATTAGAATCGGGGGTCCATAGATAGTTAATAATAACTTCAGCCTTTGTCCTCACCTTGGATTATGATGTCACAGGCAGGGACAGGGCCTGTAAATCTCTCCGCCCTGCGGAGCTGTAAGCCCTGCCCCTGGAAGTCTCCGATCACCAAAAGAGATAAGAAAGCCATAAATAAAAGTTCTTTGTTCTTTGAAATGTCATAAATTTATACCTTTAAATTAACCCTAGGACTTTAAAATTTCAACTTAATACAGCAAATTCACAAATCAGAGCAAACTGAAACCCTTACTTATACAAAATTAGAGAGAAATTTTTATTAGCTAAGTGGGCTGATTCCCTCCCACTGTGATAGAGAGCAAACATCTCTGAGAAAAATAACTCAGCAGCGCTGCTTAAGACGTTTGCAGACCATTACAGGTTCAGCCTTTAATAAATAAAACATTTTAGCCAGATGAATCAACAGAAATGCAGAATAAATCAAAGTAGCTTTTGCTTCACACAGACCAGTTAATGAGCAGATAATTATGCCAAGACAGACAAACATCCATACTCACACTCTCTCAGTAGACTAGCCCAAACTGGAGCTGAGCAGATAAAGGAAACAATGCCCAACTCCCCAGATGGGCATTGGGGCACTCGCGGCACCCATGCCCCAGATCAGAATTCTCAAACAATGTCTTGGTGAGAACCTACCGGAGGAGTTAAGACTGCGTCCAGTCCCCCTTCTCAGTAGCAAATTGGCTAGTCCCACACAAACAAACAGCAGAGTGAACTCATAATTTCTTAATTGAATCTGAATTCATTCACCCCCAGAGTCCCACATTTATATACTAGCTAGTCTGAGTTTTTGACTTCTATCAGATATTTACCCAGATTTTAAACAGTCACCTGATTCCTGACTCCTGATTAATTTGCCTGAGGAAGCTGTATGGCTTCCAGGGAGGTGATCAAGCTCCCCCTTCCACTTACTTGGAGTGGGCTGAACTGATGGGGCCCCTACCTTACAGATTCTGTCGACAGGTCCAGAAGTGTCCGTCCACTCTCTCCAGATGCCGCCCAGGTCCTGGGCTGAGGTCCGGGAGCGCCTGGAGTCCCCCGGTTCAATTCTGCTAAATCAGCAGAGCGGCACCTCCCAGAGGCCTATCTGGCTCCCTGGGCCCCAAACCCGGCCTATTCACTGGAGGCCAAGAAGGCTAAGCACAGTTGTTCCCGGTCAGGGAACCAATAATGTTACAGAAAACCGAAGAAGAACAAAGCAATACTTAGAGAGATGGAGTTACTTTTATTACGCGCAGGTCCAGAGGAAAATGTCTCTCAATTCTGGACCCCAACATGCAGGAATTTTCCCTATTTATATGTTTTTACCTTCTTTGTCTCCCAAATAAGGGGTGTTTCCAGCCCCTTTTGCAAGTTCTTAAAGAGCCCATATGTGCTGGGGCCTTGAGACTTTAACCAGAGGTCTGGCCTGGTGCCAGCACTGATAACCTTGTCTGGGGAAGGTTTAATGGCCTCTCTGAAGTGGGAGTAGTCTTAGCAAGCAAGAATTTACAGAAGCCATATAGCAGGGTTAAACTTTCAAACAGCAATTTTTATATAAGATGGATGCTTCATTAAGACACTTTATTTGCACAGAGTTACATTCCTCACTTTCATGTCCCATGAACCAGTCCTGAAAAAGGAACAGCTGTGACTTCAGCAAAGCCCAAAGCAAAGCCAGTGTCCAGAGTTTCCATTCACAGATGCAGGGGATGTAGTTCAGCATTAATTAGTTAAAATCTATCAGTCCATTGTGTGAAGCCCACATGGCCCTGGTCCACATGCTCAAATGCAAGGGAATGCTCCCCCTGCACAGGAGTCTCAAGAGGACCAAGGGACCAAAGGCCAAGAGAGCATGCTCCTTTGTCCAGGAGTTTGAAGATTCAGGTTTTGTGCCTCTGCAGTGGCCATGCCTATTCTGGCTAATTACCTGGGCGTGCATCTAAACTGTCTTTGTCTAGTCCCTTCTCCCATTGATCAACAGGGAACAGACTTGGAGGGTGTTAAGTTAGGAAAGCTGTACAAATGGCATGACTATATTATCTAGTCTTTCCTTTATTCCTTTCCTATTAAATAATAACCAGGTGATTATAACTGTACTAGTGGCCTGGTGCATGAAATTCATGCACATTAAAAGGGAATTAATTAGAGGAAACATTTTTATATTGCTATTTGCCCTTTCTCTATAATAAAAGTGTCATAGATGAAAAAAAATTAGTAAAATGTATATGAAAATCTCCCTCCTGTCAGAGTCTGGGGTGTGCCGCAGAACCCAGAGTCAAGTAACTGCCCACCCGTGCACGCTTCGAAACTGTGCAAGACTCAGACCCGGCTGGCACACACCCCCACCCCCCTGCCCCTGTCAAGCCCCGCAGGGTGGGGAGCGCAGCCTCAGGTCCCCTGTCAAGCCCCGTTGGGCAGGAGGCATGGCCTCAGGTCCCTCTGCCCCAGGTCCCCAGGTGGGAGGGCTCAAGGGCGTGACAACCATTTGCATATTAGCTCTTTATTATATAGGATCAGTATGATTTAATATGTGTTAAATTGATTAAACAAAGAGGCAATTAGACTGAGATAGTTGTAATATCATGGTGGTCTACATAAGCAAAAAAATATCTAAACTGTAAATGCTTCAAGATTATGAAAGTGAAACCTAAGTACAACCAGTCACAACCAGCCAACCATGCATTAAGCTATAGCAAATCAATACTGCCCTTGATTTGCTTTGGCCTTTTCTTTTTCTTTTTTTTTTTTTAAATATATTTTATTTATTTTTTTTTACAGAGAGGAAGGGAGAGGGATAGAGAGTTAGAAACATCAATCAGCTACCTCTTACACACCCCCTACTGGGAATGTTCCTGCAACCAAAGTACATGCCCTTGACTGGAATCAAACCTGGGACCCTTCAGTCTGCAGGCCGAGGCTCTATCCACTGAGCCAAACCAGTTAGGGCTGGCCTTTTCTTTATAAAAGTCTTTCCCTAAGCACCTGCAGGTGGAGTGCTCCTAACCCATTCCAGTTTGATGCTGCCTGATCCAAATCAATTTTTGCTCAAATAAAATCTTCAATTTTTAAATATTTTCTAATTTATTTTAAACAAAATTACACTATGTTCTTACAGTTGCAGGAAGTTAGACAGACATTAGCAGAGCAAGGACATTAGGGCAGGTACAGAAGGTCAACAGGGCAGAAAGCCCCAAGTGCCTAGCAAGTGGCAAAACTGGCAAAATAAGAACCTTGTCCCCAAGGCGACCTTCCCTCCCTTTTCATATTGTTGTTGATATGTATAAGACTCCCTAACTTTTAATATTTTTAAAAAATATATTTTATTGATATTTTACAGAGAGGAAGGGAGAGGGATAGAGAACTAGAAACATCGATGAGAGATGAGAAACATCGATCAGCTGCCTCCTGCACACCTTCCACTGGAGATGTGCCCGCAACCAAGGTGCATGCCCTTGACCGGAATCGAACCCGGGACCCTTTAGTCCGCAGACCGACGCTCTATCCACTGAGCCAAACTGGTTTCGGCAACCTAACTTTTAATATTGTTGGCCATGCTGTTTGGACCTTTTTCTCCTCTGGCATGTTTAAGGAGACCAGAGAATAGCGCTAAGCATTAAGCCCCCAGGACAGTGAGGTTCTGTCCCACATGAAATACATCTAGGCTTCAGTTGTGTTTCAGCTCCAGGCCCACAAAGGAGCAAAACCAGATAAGCAATGCCATGGCTCACATCTGGGACAGCTGCATTGACTAATGACCCCTCCTTTGGTGCTGACCAATCAGCAAAGACCACAAAAATGAAAAACAAAAAACACCTGGAAAGCTAATGAATATTCTACCGGGATCCTCGCCTGAGACCTCCAGATAAAGAGGTCTCTCAATGGAGCACCCCTTGCCTTTCTCACTCCCTTCCCTAGGCACACTTTCCTTGCCTCTTTCTCCCAAGCTCCAAGAGCCCTCTTTTGCCTCTGAGCCCCTTTCTTCTGTGGTTCACCTCTTCTATCTCTGTGACTTTCTAAATAAACTTTCTCTTATAGTTTGAGTCTTGACTCTGAATTTTTTCTTAGTTAGAACTCAAGTACTGAAGCATCCATCTTATAATAAAAACTGCTGTTTGAAATTTTAACCCTGCTGTTTGGCTTCTGTAAATGCTCGCTTGCTTAAATAATAAGAAAAATGATACTACTCCCACTTCAGAGAAGCCATTAAACCTTTTCCGGACAAAATTATCAGTGCTGGCACCAGGCCAGGCCTTTGGTTGAGGTCTCAAGGCCCCAGCACATAGGGGCTCTTTAAGAACTTGCAAAAGGGGCCGGGAACACCCCATATTTGGGAGACAAAGAAGGTAAAAAGATATAAATAAGGAAAATTCCTCCATGTTGGGGCCTAGAATTTGAGAGACATTTTCCTCTGGACCCGCGCATAATAAATGTAACTCCATCTCTCTAAGTATTGCTTGGTTCTTCTCCAGTTTTCTGTAACAGTACCAGGTTTGCTGAACCGAGATCCAGTGGGACTCCACCAGTCTAACACCTGATGCTGTTTTACTTATTAACATGACCAAAACCCAGATCTTCTCCCAACTTTTTTTTTTTAAATATATTTTATTGATATCTTACAGAGAGGAAGGGAGAGGAATAGAGAGCTAGAAACATCGATGAGAGAGAAACATCGATCAGCTGCCTCCTGCACACCCCCTACTGGGGATGTGCCCGCAACCAAGGTACATGCCCTTGACCAGAATCGAACCTGGGACCCTTCAGTCCGCAGGCCGACGCTCTATCCACTGAGCCAAACCAGCTAGGGCTTCTCCCAACTTTTCAAGTCTCTTTGTTACTATGAACTGAAACAGGAATTTTGGGGGTAAAATAGGACAGGTTTAGGAAATTTTAGAAATTAAGGGGACCATGGAAGAAGCACAGGGCTAGGGCAGCAGAAGGTATATTTCCATAGAATAGGGGAGCTGAAAAGCTGCAACAGGTGCATTTCCATAGAATGAGGGAGCTGGGAAGAGCAGAAGGTCCATATTTACAAAATAAAGGGAGGGAAGCCCCTCATTCAGAGGAAGAAGAAGAAGGCCCAAAGGCAATAGGAAAACAATAAGGAAGGAGGGGGGAAAACCTCACATGTGTCATGTGAGGTTTCACCTTTGAGCTCAGGACTTACTATAGTAACAAGTGAAGGGAATAGTGCCCAATGAGAGGGGACATCAAGGGACAGGGACTTGCAGCCTTTTTAAATGGTGGAAACAGGAAGTCAGTGGGATTCTTTTCCTCTCCCCACTTGGGAGTTTGTTCTGTGGGACTCTTTCCCCCTCCCCTCTTGGAAGTCCGTGCTGTGAGATTCTTTCCCCTTCCCCATGTGAGAGTCTGTACTTGTTCTTCAATAAAATCTCCACATTTGCTATACCCCTTCAGTCCATGGATCCATTCTTCCACTCCGACAAAGAATCCTGATAACCATCCTGCCCAGGGGAACACTGCTTGTTCCAGTCCAAAATTCTGCTTCAGAACTACAAATAATTCTGTTTCTAGCGAGATATTTTTTATAGTAATGGGATAATCTAGAGTGAGGTCCTATCTTAGAGAAATAATGCATTTAAGTTAAGTTTAAAATGTTGGAGTGTTTAAGAGATAGTATATATTTCCCCCTGGTTTATTGCTAGTTAAGGTTCTTGATATGGAACAAGGAGTGCCTATAAATAGTTCAATGAATGAGAGGGAGGTATGTTTGTGTAGATATAGATATATATTAACTATTTACTGAAGAAACAACCAATGTTGAACCATATAGAATTTACCTTGATGAAATTATCACAGAGTTATTTATGGCATATTATTATATTATTCCTTATATTCTTTATATATAAGGGTGCTACCTATCTCATTATGTTGTGAGCTCTCTGAAGCCTGGATTCTTGCTATGCTTTTGCACACTTCAAATTTCTTAGCACATAGTAGATACTTAATACTATTAAAAAGAGTTTGAGAACTTGACCCTTTGGTCTGGCCTCACATACATTGCCATATTCTTCTTGAAGTTTTTCTTCTATTTGGTTGTGCCTTAAGAAATGCCTTACTACTCACATGAGGATTTTTATGTGAAATTTAGTCATATGGAACTTTTAAAAGAAAATTAGTTCTTTTGCCCTTACAGAATGAGTTCATATTTAATTTCTGTGCTGTAGATAGAAATTTAGTTTTATGAACCAATTAAAGGAGAAAATGCATGGTGAGCTTTTTGCAGCACTTAAATATTGATATATGATTTTTTTTTTTCCCAAGGCAAAGCAGAGGAAGCCATAGCAATACAACTTTTAAATGTAAGTGAAGCTCTTGTCTGAAAACTTTTTACTATATAACTTGACTCAGTTGACTTGATGGCTCAAATAGACACAGGCTGTAGGTTAAATAGGAACAGAGGACTGAAATCTCATAATGACATTGAGTTGAGTAAGAATATCACAGCCTTGAATTTCAGGGTTCTCTTTAGGCAACTTCATACTGATTAGTTCTACAACCAGGGGTCCTCAAACTTTTTAAACAGGGGGCCAGGTCACTGTCCCTCAGACCGTTGGAGGGCTGGACTATAGTTTAAAAAAAAAACTATGAACAAATTCCTATGTGCACTGTGGACCCGGGACGATTCGGCTACTAAGCAGGACAGGCAGTAGCACCCGGCGGGCCGGATAAATGTCCTCGGCAGGCTGCATGTGGCCCGCGGGCCATAGTTTGAGGACCCCTGTTTCCATTATGATCACACACAATAGCTCTGGTCATTAAGGAAACCAAAACTTTTCCCAGTTCACATAACTATGTTTACATAGTTGAGACATCCAAAGCTTGCCTGGGGTATGCACTGTCCAACACCTATGGACCCTTCGGAGAGTAAACGTAATTTATTAGAGATTAGAAGTAAAATAATGGAAAGGACTTACATTTTTATTAAGCAGTAAAATTTTTGAAGATGCCTGTGATACGTGAAGAAATGTACTGTAATGCAATCATTAGAGTAACTACTAAAACACACACAGACACACACACACTCACACACAGAGGTGTGACTATAAAAACAGTATTAGATAAAATAAAATATTTAAAAAAATTTCTAATTGACCCAAAATCAATTAGAAAAAATATTCAAGTGTAGAGCAGATGAATCATATAGGAAACAAACACTGAACTTTAACCAAAACAGCAATAATTACAGTGTAAATGGACTAAACACTCTCCCCCCACAGAAAACATATAAAGATGGATGGAAAATTAAAAATTAATTATGTGCTATTTAAAATAAATATATGTTAAAACAAAAAGATACAGACAGGTTGAAAGTAAAATTGTGGGAAAATATATACCATGAGAAAACTTAAACACAGCACAGTTGGTTGTAATTATGTTAATATCATATAAAATATTTTTTATAAAACAAGCTTAGAGATATAAAGGGCCTGGCCAGTGTGTCTCAGAGGTTGAGCATCAATCTAGGAACCAAGAGGTCATGGTTCAATTCCGGGTCAGGGCACATGTCCAGGTTGTGGGCTCAATTCCCAGTAAGGGGCATTCAGGAGGCAACTGATTGATGATGTTTCTCTTTTATCCATGTTTCTATCTCAGCCTTTCTTTTTCTCTAAAAATCAATAAAAACATGTACAAAAAGGAAATTCCTTAAAAAGTAAAGGATTGATCATTTAATTATAGAAGTATAATAACTTAAAAATGTACCAAATAATAATAAATCTTTAATAGTAAAAACTGATAAAATTAAGACTAAATAGGTATCAACAATCATAGTTCAATTTTCCAATACCTCCTATAATATGGTAAAATATGTAGAAAAGTACCAGTAAGACTACAGAAGTTTTTATTGTTTTTTTTTGTTTGTTTGTTTGTTTTGTTTGTTTAGTTTCATTTTGTTAATCCTCACCCAAGGATATTTTTCCATTGATTTTTAGAGAGAGTGGAAAGGAGGGGGAGAGACAGAGAAAGAAATGTGATGTGAGAGAGACACACACATCAATTGGTTGCCTCCCTCAAGCACCCAATTGGCGCAGGGGATTGAGCCTGCAACCAAGGTATGTCCCTTGACCAGAATCAAACCTGAGACCCTTCATTCCGACTCTCTATCCACTGAGCCAAACTGATGGGGCTCAGAAGTTTTGAATAACACTAACAATCAATATGACAATTCATAATCATTGAACATTGGAACCATAAAATGCACAATACACATTACAATCTAGAAATTCATAGTACAATCATCAACTTAGAAATTATACTTGTCCATAAAACAACTTCCCATATATTTTTAAAGATCAAGATTTTGCATTCTAATTCTTATATCACTATAAAATTACATTAGTTATATATTCACATCTAAAAATTATTAAATGATTAGAAATTAGAAACATTTATGCACATAACTTTACTTAAAGAAAATTCACATGTATACTGAAAAATTGGAATTGAATGTAATTGAACATGCAAGATTTAAAATTTGTAGGATGTACTCAATATCACTAAACATTAAGAAAATGCAAATCTAAGATACAACAAGATACCATTTATACCCATCAGGATAACTAAGTGATCAACCATATGTACGCCCGACTGTCTGACCGACCAATTGGCCAGTGCATATGACATGCACTGGCAATTTAAAAATAAACGTTGATCTGCACATGCGTGATGCATATTAAAAATGTATCTAAACATGTGATTCTTTGTCCTAAAAATGAGCATATTCATAAATTAAATGAAGAAATTTTGGATATACTCGATGGAGATTTTCACACCTATTTGAGTGATGATTCCATTGATTCAATGAATGATGCTGAAAAGGAAAATCTCCCCATCAAATTTCTTTATAATATTACTCCTTGGGGAATGCCGTGTCATAAATTAAAATAGAAAGTAGGTGCAATCATCATGCTACTGAGAAATCTCTTTTTTATATATATTTTATTGATTTTTTTACAGATAGGAAGGGAGAGGGAGAGAGCTTGAAACATTGATGAGAGAGAAACATTGCTCAGCCGCCTCCTGCACCTCCCCACCCTCCCATCCCCGCCCACTGGGGATGTGCCCTCAACCAAGGTACATGCCCTTGACCGGAATCAAACCTGGGAACCTTCAGTCTGCAGGCCTACGCTCTATTCACTGAGCCAAACTGGTCAGGGCACTACTGAGAAATCTTAATAATAAAAGGGGTCTTTGTAATAGTACTAGATTTATTATCACAAGATTGTGACCTAACATAATCAAAGCTGAAGTAACAAGAGGATCTGCGGAAGGAGAGGTTGTTCTGAATCCAAGAATTTATTTGTCCCCATCTGACACTGGCCAATCATTTAAACTAATTTGAAGACAGTTTCCAGTTTTTGTGATGACTATTAATAAATCACAAGGACAAACTCTAGACAGAATAGGAATATTTCTACCTGAACCTGTTTTCGGACATGGTCAGTTATATGTTGCTTTCTCTTGAGTTTGAACAGCATGTGACGTTAAAGTAAAGTTGTAAATACTTCATCACAAGGGTAATTAAACATGTACTCTGCAAGTGTTTTTACTCTTAATGTGGTATGCAGGGAGATATTAGAATAAGTTTAATCAATTTATCAGTGATTGTTTTTATCAGTGTTTTTATATAGTGTTTTTGTTGTTTTTATATCATGTCCTTGTTGTTGTTATATCATGTTGTTATTGTTTATTTATTAATCAATTTATATATTATTTTCATATACATTTTACTAATTTTCTTTCATCTCTGACCCTTCTTTTATAAAGGGCAAATAGCAATATTAAAATATTTCTTCTAATTAATTTCCTTTCAATGTGCACAAATCGGTGCACCAGGCCAGTAGTCTATATATATAAAAGCCTAAGCAACCATTCAACCGTCCGACCAGAAGCTATGATGTGCACTGACCACCAGGGGCATATGCTCAATGCACAGTCATGGAAACATGGAACAGACTGATGAATCTCAGAGGGGTGGGAAGAGATAAACTAAAGATCTTGTATGCATACTCGTGGTCCAGTACATGGATTTGTGCACCAGTGATGTCCCTCAGCCTGGCCAGTGGAGATAGGGCTGAATCCAGCAGTCCAACATCCCCAGAAGGGTCCTAGTTTGTAAGAGGGCACAGGCCAGGCCGAGGGACCCCACCGGTGCACAAATCTGTGCACTGGGCCTCTAGTTATAAAAAAAGAAAATTATAATTATGGTGCAAAAAGAGAAACACTTGTGTAGTGCTAGCGGGAATGTAACATGGTGCAGCCAACTTGGAAAGCAGTGTGATGATTCCTATAAATAAACAAACAACAAAAAAATACAGATTTTCAATATATGAAAGAGACAACTTTCTACAAATTATGCAAACATTCAAAATAAAATAATGCATATTTTGAATACATTTGTGCAAAGATAAAATGAACAAATGTCTTAAAAACCACAACTTAAACTTCACAGACAAAAAATGGAAAATATTCATAACTTTTTACTCCTTAAATAAATAGATATTGGCTTATTAAACATACACACAAAATACATACTGACCACAGGGATCAGATGTGTTCATTGGTAAGTTCTACCATGTTAAAGATGAAATAATATCTATGTTACAACACCAACTCTTTCAGAAAAACAGGGAAGGAAACAGCTATTCACAACTTCTTTTATGGGGTTTAAATAATGCACTTTTAGCACCCCCCCTAATGGGAATGCTCGCATGGAAGATGAAGCTACAGGAATTTGTTCCTCAACTAAAACAACTATCGAGCTGGCAAAAACACTTGCAGCATCAAGGACATTGCTTAGATGAAGAAAGACTGTCAAGTTACAGTGAATTTCACTGTTTTTGTGTGGTGGGTACCATCTGCTAGTCCCTATTCCTACTGCTGACAGCAATGGGGATGGTGGCCTTTAATTTAATGGAACTTCCTGAAAATAGAGACCTTGCTCTGAAAAAATTGAGGTTATCTGTGTTTTTTTTATTATTATTATTTTGATTGTGGAGAGTCTGGAACATGAACTGGCCATTGTTTTAACACCCCTCCTCAACACACACACACACACACACACACACACACACACACACACACACAGTTTGAAGTGTCTTCCCTAGTAGCATCAGCCAGAGGAGGTATAAAGACAGATTTTTTTTTTCTTTTCTATTGAGTCCAATAGAAAAAGAAATCCCCTTTGAGACAATGCTGACTGTGGAGTAATAACAGAAACATAAATGATCATACACAATGAAAAAATAGTCTTTATGAAAATGGTTAGAAAAGTAGCTAAATACAAAGATGCCACCGGACCACTATCTCACACAATACACCAAAATATACTCACAGTGGATTAAAGACTTGAATACAAGACCAAAACTCATAAAACTCTGAAAAGAAAACATAGAAGATAAGCTCCCATACATCAGTCCAAGCAATATTTTTTAATATTTGATACCAAAAGCATAGCCAACAAAATTAAAAATCAACAGAAGATCTGCATCAAACTGAAAAATAAAAGCTAAACAAACAAACAAAATATCTGTGACAAAAGAAACCATCAACAAAATGAAGAGGCTACCTATTAAATAGGATAAAATACAGGATGAGGCAAAAGTAGGTTTATAGTTGTTTGTGTGGAAAATAATACAATAAATAATAATACAAAAATAAACTCTGTGTTCTGTGTACTCACAGCTGTAAGTATACTTTTACCCTACCCTGTATTTGCAAATTATATATCTGATAAAATATCTAAATAAAAGGGTAATACACTAATTAGATCGGGTTAACCAGACATCTTCCGGTTGTCCGGTCCTCCTTCTGGACGAAGACACAGTGGCAGGGGCTGAGGTAGAGGCAGTTAGGGGTGATCAGGCAGGCAGGCAGAGTGGTTAGGGGGTGATCAGGCAGGCAGGCAGATGAGTGGTTAGGAGCCAGTGGTCTTGGCTTGCGAGAGGGATGTCCGACTGCCGGTTGGGGCCCAATTAGGGTCCCAGATTGGAGAGAGTGCAGGCCGGGCTGAAGGACCCCTCCCCCCATGCACAAATTTCATGCTCTGGGCCTCTAGTTAATATCTAAAATGTATTCCCAAGTAGAGCAACTTCTAGAAAAAAAATTAAAAGGCAGGAGGAGAGCCTAAGGGAACTTTGGGACAACACGAAACAAAACAACATCTGCATAATAGGGGTACCAGAAGGAAAGGAAGCTGAGCAAGGAATAGAAAACCTATTTGAAGAAATAATGACAGAAAATTTCCCTGATATAGAGAAGAAAAAACCCACACAAATCCAAGAAGCTCACAGAGTCCCAAGCAAAATGAACCCCAAAAGACTGACGCCAAGGCATATTATAATTAAATTGGCAAACACCAACGACAAAGTAAGAATCTTAAAAGCGGCCAGAGAGAGACAGAAAGTTACATACAAAGGAACCCCCATAAGACTAGCAACTGATTTCTCAACAGAAACTCATCAGGCCAGAAGGGAATGGAATGAAATATACAAAGTCATGCAAAGGAAGGGTCTGAATCCAAGAATACTGTACCCAGCAAGGCTGTCAATCAAAATTGAAGGTGAAATCAGGAGCTTCACAGACAAAAAAGGACTAAGGGAATTTATTACCACCAAACCAGAAAAGCAAGAAATGCTAAAGGGTCTGCTGTAAAAAAAAAAGAAATAGGAAGTGAAGAAGGAACACAGGTGTAAAGAATAGGAATGGCGACAAATAAGTACCTATCAATAATAACTTTAAATGTAAACGGATTAAATGCCCCAATCAAAAGACATAGGGTAATGGATTGGATAAGAAAACATGACCCATATATCTGCTGTCTACAAGAAACCCACCTCAGAAAAAAAGACGCACACAGACTGAGGGTGAAGGGATGGAAAAAGGTTTTCCAGGCAAATGGAACTGAAAAAAAAGCTGGGGTAGCAATACTTATATCTGACAAATTAGATCTCAAACTGAAGGACATAACAAGAGATAAGGAAGGCCACTTCATAATACCAAAGGGAGCAATCCAACAAGAAGAAATAACTCTGGTAAACATATATGCACCCAATACAGGAGCACCCAAATACATAAAAAAACTCCTGGAGGATATCAAGGGAGAGATTGACAGCAATACAATCATAGTAGGAGACTTTAATACCCCACTATCACCATTGGACAAATCCTCTAAACAAAAAATCAGCAAAGAAACATCAATCCTAAATGACTCACTAGAGCAGATGGAATTAATTGACATATTCAGAACATTTCACCCCAAAGCCACAGAATATACATTCTTCTCAAGTGCACATGGGTCATTTTCAAAGATAGACCATATGTTGGGACATAGGCAAAGTCTCTTCAAATTCAAGAAGATAGAAATCATATCAAGCATCTTCTCAGACCACAGTGGCATAAAACTGGAAATCAACTACAATAAAAACAACCCAAAGAAATCAAACACATGGAGACTAAACAGCATGCTATTAAACCATGACTGGGTTACCAGAGAGATAAAAGAAGAAATAAAAAACATCATGACAACAAATGACAATGAAAACAATACAATCCAAAATCTATGGGACACAGCGAAAGCAGTCTTGAGAGGGAAGTTCATAGCTCTACAAGCCTACTGCAAAAAACAAGAAACAGGGGTAATAAATTACCTAACCCAACAACTCAAAGAGTTAGAAAAAGAGCAACAAGAAAAGCCCAGTGTAAGCAGAAGGAAGGAAATAATAAAGATCAGAGCACAGATAAACGACATAGAGACCAAAGAAACAATACAAAAGATCAACAAAACCAAGAGCTGGTTCTTTGAAAGGATAAACAAGATTGATGAACCTCTAGCCAGGCTCACCAAGAAGCAAAGAGAGAGGACCCAAATAAACAAAATCAGAAATGAAAGAGGTGAAATAACAACAGATCCTGCCGAAATACAAAGGATTGTTAAAAAATACTAAGAACAACTCTATTCCAACAAACTGGACAACCTGGAGAAAATGGACATATTCCTAGAAAAATATAACCTTCCAAAACTCAATCAGGAAGAATCTAAACAGCTCAATATGCCAGTAACTATGGAAGAAATTGAAGCAGTCATCAAAGAGCTTCCGGCAAACAAAAGCCCGGGGCCAGACGGCTTCACAGGAGAGTTTTACCAAACATTCAAGGAAGAACTAAAACCTATACTCCTCAGACTATTCCACAAAATTCAAGAGGAAGGAACACTTCCAAGCTCCTTCTATGAAGCCAGCATCACCCTAATACCAAAACCAGATAAAGACAACACAATGAAAGAGAATTACAGGCCAATATCCCTCATGAATGTAGATGCCAAAATCCTCAACAAAAGTCTAGCAAATCGGATCCAGCAGTACATCAGAAAGATCATACACCATGACCAAGTAGGGTTTATCCCAGGAATGCAAGGATGGTTCAATATCCGAAAATCAATAAATGTGATACATCACATAAACAAATTGAAAGATAAAAATCACATAGTCATATCAATTGATGCAGAAAAAGCATTTGACAAAATCCAACACCCTTTCTTGATAAAAAATCTCAACAAGGTGGGAATAGAAGGATCATACCTCAACATAATAAAAGCTATGTATGATAAACCCACAGCTAACATCATACTCAATGGGCAAAAACTAAAACCATTTCCCCTAAGAACAGGAACAAGACAAGGATGCCCACTCTCACCACTCCTGTTTGACATAGTACTGGAAGTATTAGCCATTGCAATTAGACAAGAAGAAGAAATAAAAGGCATCCAAATTGGAAAAGAAGAAGTAAAGCTGTCCTTATTTGCAGATGACATGATATTGTACATAAAAAACCCGAAAGACTCTATCAAAAAACTAACAGACTTAATAAATGAATTCGGCAAGGTAGCAGGATACAAAATTAACGCCAAGAAATCTATGGCATTTCTATACACCAACAGTGAACTTACAGAAAGAGAGACTAAAAAAGCAATCCCATTTTCCATCGCACCAAAAAAATTAAGATACTTAGGAATAAACCTAACCAAGGAGGTAAAAGACCTATATGCGGAAAACTACAGGACACTGAAAAAAGAGATAGAGGAAGACATAAACAGATGGAAGAACATACCATGTTCATGGATTGGTAGAATCAACATCATCAAAATGTCCATACTACCC
The DNA here is from genome assembly GCF_963455305.1 of Plecotus auritus. NCBI lineage: Eukaryota > Metazoa > Chordata > Mammalia > Chiroptera > Vespertilionidae > Plecotus > Plecotus auritus. The sequence goes on from NC_137776.1 coordinate 96,450,753, forward strand.
AAAGCAATCTATAGATTCAATGCACTCCCCATTAAAATACCAACAGCATATTTCACAGACCTAGAAAGAACTCTCCAAAAATTCATCTGGAATAAAAAAAGACCCCGAATAGCCACAGCAATCCTGAGAAAGAAAAATAAAGTAGGAGGGATCTCAATACCAGATTTCAAGCTGTATTACAAAGCCACTGTCCTCAAAACAGCCTGGTACTGGCACAAGAACAGACATATAGATCAATGGAATAGAATAGAGAATCCAGATATCGACTCAAACCAATATGCGCAATTAATATTTGACAAAGGAGGCATGAGCATACAATTGAGTCAAGACAGTCTCTTCAATAAATGGTGTTGGGAAAATTGGACAGATACATGCAAAAAAATGAGACTAGATCACCAACTTACACCATACACAAAAATAAACTCAAAATGGATACAGGACTTAAATATAAGACGGGAAACCATAAAAATACTAGAGGAAACCACAGGCAGCAAAATCTCAGACATATGCCAAAAGAACTTTTTCAGTGATACTGCCCCTAGGGCAATGGAAGCCAAAGAGAAAATAAACAAATGGGACTACATCAAAATAAAAAGCTTTTGCACAGCAAAAGAAACCATCAACAAAACAACAAGAAACCCCACTGTATGGGAGAACATATTTGCAAATGGTATCACTGATAAAGGTTTAATTTCCAACATCTATAGGCAGCTTATACAACTTAATAAAAGGAAGATAAATGATCCAATAAAAAAATGGGCAACGGACCTAAATAGAATCTTTTCGAAAGAAGACAGAAGGAAGGCCAAGAGACACATGAAAACATGCTCAAAGTCACTTATTATCGGAGAGATGCAAATCAAAACGACAATGTGGTACCATCTCACACCTGTCAGAATGGCTATCATCAACAAATCAACAAACGACAAGTGTTGGCGAGGATGCGGAGAAAAAGGAACCCTCGTGCACTGCTGGTGGGAATGCAGACTGGTGCAGCCACTGTGGAGAACAGTATGGAGTTTCCTCAAAAAACTGAAAATGGAACTCCCATTTGACCCAGTAATCCCACTCCTAGGAATATATCCTAAGAAACTAGAAACACCAATCAGAAAGGATATATGCACCCCTATGTTCATAGCAGCACAATTTACAATAGCTATGATTTGGAAACAGCCTAGGTGCCCGTCAGCAGATGACTGGATCAGAAAACTATGGTACATCTACACAATGGAATACTATGCTGCCATAAAAAAGGAAGGAATTACTACCATTTGTAGACACCTGGATGGAATTAGAGAACATTATGCTAAGTGAAATAAGCCAGTCAATGAAAGAAAAATACCACATGATCTCACTCATTTAGGGATAATGAAAAACATTATAAACTGATGAACCAAAAGATAGTTACAGAGGCAGTAAAGCATCAAACAGAGTGTCTAATTACAGCGGTAAGGTTAGGGAGAGGTGGGGGAAATAAGAGATCAACTGAAGGACTTGTATGCATGCATATAAGAGTAACCAACGGATGCAAAACATTGGGGGGTGAGGGCAGGTATGGGAGTGGGGTGGGGGGGGCAATGGTAAGATATGTACACATATAATACCTTAATAAAAATTTGAAAAAAAATATCTAAAATGTATAAATAAATTATACAATACAAGGAAGGAAAAAATGAGGGCATAAGATCTGAATAGGTTTCCAAAGACATACAAATGGCCAACATCACTGATCATCAGGGAAATTCAGATCAAAAGCACAATGAGATACCACCTCACATTAATTAGAATGTCTAGTATCACAAAGACAAGAAATAAATGCTAGGAAGGATGTGAAGAAAAGCAAACCCTTACACAATCTTGGCGGGAATATAAATTCATTCAGCCACTGTAGAAAACAGTGTGGAAGTTCCTCAAAAAATAAATAGTAAGAGTACTATATGACTTGCAATTCTACCTTTGAGTATTTATCTGAAGAAAATATAAGCTCCATCTTAAAATTATATATGTACCCCAGAGTTCATTATAGTATTATTTAAATAACCTATGTTTCCATAAACAGATTATTGGATAAAGAAAATATACGTATAAATGTTATTCAGCCATAAAAAGCAAGGAAGCCTGCCATTTGTAACAACATAGATGACCTTACGGGCATTATGCTAAGTCAAATAAATCAGATGAATAATACACAATCATACTTATAGTTGGATCTATAATAATCAAACTTATAAAAGCAGAGATTAGAATGATGGTTGCCAAGAGCTGTGAGATAGAAAAAATGGGAAGTTATTGTTCAAAGTGTACAAACTTTCATTTATAAGCTTAATAAGTTCTGGGATCTAATATAAAGAATGGTAGCTTTAGTTAACCATACTGTATTATGTAGTTGAAATTGGTATAAGAATGGATTTTAAATGTTCTCACCATAACAACAACAACAATAAAAGGGCAATTATGTGAGGTAAAGGATGTTTTAACTAATCTTATCATGGTAAATATTTTGCAATAGTATACATTTATCAAATTATCTCACTGTACATCTTAATTTTGCCCAAAGGTATATATATCAATTATCTACGCTAATAAAAGAGAAAGATGCTAATTGACCGTACCTCCGCTACGCCCACAGCCAATCAGGAGTGATATGCAAATAACCCAACAAATATGGCCAGTAAATTTGCATATGCAGGTGGGGCAGGCAGCGCCTGATGCCCTCGCAGAGTCCAGGCGGCCATCGGGACCAGGCAGTTCCAGCAGGCAGTGCCTGACGCTGCCCGAGAGGTCCAGGCAGCGATTGGGACCGGGAGCCCTGCAGGCAGCACCTGACACCCACCCCCGGAGTCCAGGCAGAGATCGGACTGGGCAGGTCCAGCAGGCAGCAACTGACGCCCCCCCCACCCACCCACGCAGAGTCCAGGTAGTGGTCGGGACTGGGCAGGCGGCAGCGCCTGACGTTGCCCTGGGGTCCAGGCGGTGATCGGATGGGCAGCCCAGGCGAGGAGCACCTGATGCCCCCCGGAGTCCAGGCGGCCATCCCACCGGGAAGGCCCTGTGGGCAGCACCTGACACCCCCTGTGGAGTCCAGGTTGTGATTGGGACCAGGCAGGCGGCATGGACAGTGCTTGATGTGGCCCTGGGGTCCAGGCGGCGATTGGGACCAGGCAGGCCTGGGGGCAGCGCCTGACACCCCCGTGGAGTCCAGGTGGAGATTGGGACGGGCAGTTCCATCAGGAAGTGCCTTACGCTGCCCATGGGGTCCAGGCGGCAATCTGGACCGGGCAGCCAGGCGGGCAGTGCCTGATGACCCCCGCGGAGTCCAGGCTGAGATCGGGACCAGGCAGTGTCTGACAGCCCAGGCAGAGTCCAGGTGGTGATCGGGACCGGGCAGGCGGCATGGACAGCTCCTGACGCTGCCCCCAGGGTACTGGACAGGTGGCATGGACAGCACCTGATGCTGTCCGCGGGGTCCAGGCGGCAATTTGGACCGGGCAGCCTGACGTCCCCCAGGATTCCAGGCAGCAATCAGGACTGGGAAGGCAGCATGGACAGCTCCTGACGTCGCCCTCGGGGTCCAGGCGGGATGGGGACTTGGTAGGCCAGGGGGGCAATGCCTGACACCCCCGTGGAGTCCAGGTGGAGATTGGGATTGGCAGTTCCAGCAGGCAGCGCCTGATGCTGCCCGCGGGGTCCAGGCGGTGATCGGGACAGGGCAGGCGGGGGTGGCCAGGGTCTCCGGGATCACTGTCTGCCCCAGGGCTGCCTGTGGACACCGGTGGAGCAGGCCTGGGTTGAACATTTTAATGAAAATGGGATGCCTGTGCCCTGCCCCACCGTGCCCCGTCCCTGGCGAGGAGAGAGAAATGGGCAGTTAGGAGGCACAGGGGCTCTGAAGTGGCTGGGAGCAACCTGCAGGCCTACTACGAGGAAGAGGTGCTGAACCATGAGGAAGCAGAGGGCTGGCTGATGGAGGCGCACAAAAGTGCAGATGAAGTAGCTCTCGCTGGCACTGAGCTGGAAAAGTGCATCCACAACCTGATGGATGAAATCGCCTTTCTGAAGAAGGTGCACAAAGAGGAGATCACCAAGCTGCAGGAGCAGATCCAGTATGCTCAGATCTCTGTGGAGATCTGACCTCTTCGCTATGCTCAAGGACATCCGTGCCCAGTAAGAGAGGCTGGCTTCCAAGAACATGCAGAATGCCGAAGAATGGTACAAGATCCACTTCACCGTGCTGATCAAGAGCGCTTCCAAGAACACCTACGCGTTGCGTGCTGCCAAGGAGGAGGTGTCCGAGAGCCGCTGACTGCTCAAGGCCAAGACCCTGGAGACAGAAGCAAGCCGGGGCATGAACGAAGTTCTGGGAAAGCAGCTGCAAGAGCTGGAGGATAAACAGAACTCTGACATTAGTGCTATGCAGGACACAATCAACAAATTAGAAAATGAGTTGAGAACTACAAAGAGTGAAATGGCATGATATTTAAAAGAATACCAGGACCTCCTCAATGTGAAGATGGCTTTGGACATTGACATTGCAGCTTACAGGAAACTCTTGGAAGGTGAGGAGACCTGGCTCAGTTTCACCAGCATGGGAAGCATAGCCAGCGGCTACTCCCAGAGTTCCCAGGTGTTTGGTCGATCTGCCTAAGGCGGTTTACAGACCAGCTCCTACTTGATGTCTGCTCACTCCTTCCCTTCTTAATACACCAGCCACGTCCAAGAGGAGCAGATCCAGGTGGAAGAGACCATTGAGGCTGCCAAAGCTGAGGAAGCAAAGGATGAACCCCCTTCTGAAGGAGAAGCTGAAGAGGAGGAGGAGAAGGAAGTGGCTGAGGAAGAGTAAGGAGAGGAAGAGGAAGAAGGTGCCAAGGAAGAATATGAGGATGCAAAGGAGGAAGAAGGAGGTGAAGGTGAAGGAGAAGATGCCCAAGAAGCTGAGGACGAGAGAAAGAAGGAGGTGCTAGGGAGGAGCAAGCAACCAAGAAGAAAGATTGAGCCCCCTTTCCTTGATTATTTCAGGAATAATCCTCCTGAAACCAGGTCAACCCCGTCACCAACCAAGCAGTTGAGTTCCCAATATTATATTAATTAAGAATTCAATATATATAACATTCTGAGGTGACTCAGGTTGGACATTAAATGTTATGCTATGACTTTTCTCCTTATGCAGAGTATCAGTTTGCTTGCAGAGTGGCTTCCTGGCTTGCTGCCAGCCTGTGCATGGTCCATGCTTATGAGTTCAGGATCTATGACAATGTGAATAATTCAGATGTTTACAATAAAAACACATGAATACATGAATGCACTAATGTTAATGTTAAACTTCATGGAAAAAATAGTCCTTTGAATCTTTGGTGGTTAGAAACTAAAGACCTCAAATCATGTGCAATAAACAGTAAATAAAGTTACACTGAATGACAAAAAAAAAAAAAATACATTAGGGGCCAAGAAATGTTCAAAGAACTGGGGAACCATTCCCAAATCAGGAAGGGAAGTCACAGGGTGTATATTATTGCTACGAATACAATATTTCCTACCACTTACAACATATACAATGTAATATATTAGATGCCTTCCTATCGCATGAAGTACGTATTCTCATAGAGTAATACTGGTAGATATGTTATAGTTATGGCAGTATGTCATATCCTATCTATATTAATAAAAGGGTAATATGCTAATTAGACCATGAGACCTTCCAGATGTCCTTCCGGACAAAGACATGGTGGCGGGGTCGAGGCAGAGGTGGTTAGGGGTGATCAGGCCAGGAGGGGAGGGCAGTTGGGGGTGATCAGGCTGGCAGGGGGGTGCAGTTGGGGGCAAGCAGGCCAGCAGGCAGAGTGGTTAGGGGAGATCAAGCAGGCAGGCAGGTGAGCGGTTAGAAGCCAGTAGTCACGGATTGCGAAGGGGTTGTCCGGCTGCTGGTTTAGGCCCGATCCCACAGGGGTCCCAGATTGGAGAGGATGCAGGCCAGGCTGAGGGACACACCCCCCCTGCCCCGTGCATAAATTTCGTGCACCGAGCCACTATCCTATATAATATAAGCCTAATATGCAAATCGACTGAACGGCAGAATGACCAGTCGCTATGATGTGCACTGACCACCAGGGGGCAGACTGGGGGCAGCCCCTGCATTGAGCATCTGCACCCCCCCAAGAGGGAGGTGACCAGAGGCAAGGGGTTGGGGAGGGGGGAGAAAGGCTATCTGGGGGCGGGGCTGGCCAATTTAGGATGGTGGCATATCCATAGGAGGGTATGCCCTTGAATTGGCAGGACCATAAAATTTAACCCTAATAATACCATTAGCTAGAGAGATTAGAATATTGAGGCTACAAATCTGTGGTTTATTCAGCTCAGCCACACTGGCCTTTCTACTTTCACGTTCCAGTTCAACCACAGCATTGGTAAGATGGGGCGGTGGGGAGCAAGTGCCCTTCCCACTGGACACAGGGACTTGAGTTCCGGCCTCATGTGCGTCCCCTGGTTGCCAATAGACACTGCCGTGACCAGGGGCCCCGACCCAGGAATGGGCTGGCTGAGGAGCGGGCTCTTCCTCCCTGTGCTGCCGCCAGGGCTGTGCGCCCTTCCAGCCTCCCTCTGTCACGGGGCCAGTGTCCCTGACCACAAAGCCAGCAGCGGCCAGCAAGCAGGCCACAAAGACCGGAAGTGCACCCCTGCGGCCTTCTGCTTGCGACTCCTCCCGAGCTTCCATCTGCCCCACCCTGTGCTCACCGGCAGCCAATCACCCCCCCAACCTCCTGTGGCCCCTCCCCCTCTGTAGGCACGGGGCAACCACGGGAGGGTGGGCGGCATGCGTGGGTAGAAGTGGGAGAGGCAGGGTGCCCACCCCGCACCTCTAGAGGGGCTCAGATGGCACCGAGGGTCCAAGCTCTGCTTGGTTGCGGTGACCGCCCCTCCTCCCCACACTGCAACCGGGACGCTTCGCATGTAACATAGAAAGAATGTCTAGAATGTGTATGTATGACATATATGGGAGTTGAAGAACCTAGGGATGTATATAAGGCAAAACCCCTGCCGCATTCAGTGCTCAGCCTTGAAAGGTGACTCCGCTGAGCCAGCTCCAGTGCAAATAAACAGTCCTTTGCTGAACCTCCACGTGAGTATAGTTTGTCTCTTCCCGCCGGCCTGATATTTGCTATTACATTTTTGGTTCCCTGACTGAGAAGCTGACAGCTGTGCTGGCCCCTTGAGCCACCATGTCAGGAGCCAATAGAGGTGGTCGCTAGTTTCAGTCCCTGAGACAGAAAGGAAAGCGTGCCTCTGGTGATTTCACTGGACCCCGACCCTCACTGGGACCGACTGTAATTGGCCACTGCTGAGCTCGAACAGACTCTGGGGAGGACAAGAAAGGCCTGACAGGACATCAGACCGGTAAGTGACCCTGGGAACTCAGGATCGAGTTCAGTCCCGCATCTAACATGGAAGGGGAGCTTGATCCCCTCCCGAGTGGCATAATTGCTGCACAAAACAGGGGACTCCTGGGTGGAAGTCTCAAACTCTGTCTGAATCTGGTGGTGTGTGTGTGTGTGTGTGTGTGTGTGTGTGTGTGTGTGTGAATGACCACACTCCACTGTGTCAGCTAAGGAGCCTGAGTGAGTCCCAACCTATGGTTCTGTGGTGACCTCATATGGCTTAAGGTGGTGTCAGGTTCTGGGGGACACTCCCTCCTGGCAAACCTGATACGGGTCAGAGGTTTACTAGTATATTGACCTGCTAATGCTAAGTGGCACCTAATTCCCTGAGGGGAGCAGCCAGGCGGACTCCATGAAAGTACCCTCCTGTTTGTCTCATGACACTGTTCACTGTGAGGGTTTGACTCATCAATTTAGACACCATCATGGGGGGTGGGGGGGAAGCTCCTCAAATCCCACTGCTCTGGAATGCATGATTAAAAACTTTAAGAAAGGGTTCTCAGGAGATTATGGGGTCAAATTGACCCCCAGAAAGCTGTGCACTCTCTGTGAATTGGAGTGGCCTACCTTTGGTGTAGGATGGCCCTCTGAAGGCACTCTTGATGTCCCCACAGTCGGGTTGTATATAGGGTAGGTGCTTGATGAAGTCTACTCTAGCCAACCAGTCTTGATAGATAAACCACTGCAAAATCCTGACCTCATTCTGTACATGCACGGCAGTAGTTTCATGAGTGAGGGCAAAAGATATGCTAGGTATGCAATAGTTTTGGATTCTGAAACTTTGGAAGCAAAGGCCCCTCCTGAGGGATGGTCTTCCTAAAGAGCAGAGCTGTGGGCCCTGGTGAGGGCATTAGAAGCTTTCAAGGATAAGCCAGTCAACATATATACTGACTCATGCTATGCCTTTTCCACCTTACATATCCATGGAGCTATATACAAGGAAAGAGGACTCCTTATGGCACAAGGGAAAGGAATCAGAAACCAAAATGAAATCCTGAAACTGTTAGAGGTAGTCTGGGGACCAAAGGAGGTAGCAGTCATCCACTGCAAGGGACACCAAAAAGGAAAAGACTCAGTGTCAGAAGAAAACCGTCGGGCAGATGCTGCAGCTAAACAAGCCGCAAGAGAAGAGGCAACACCATCCAAAATCATGCTGGCTCCAGAACAGCCCACACCCCCAAAATACACAGCTCAGGAAGAGGAATGGGCACAGCAAGAGGGAGGAAATATAACTAAGGAAGGATGGTGGATACTTCCAGACTGCAGGATCTACATGCCAGAACAACTAGCCCACTGGGTGGTCCTCCAACAACACGAACTCACCCACCTGGGAAAAACTGCCATAGAAGGCTTATTGAGCCGGTACTACCCGATTGCTCGACTTTCGGCCCTCTGCACTTCAGTCTCCCAAAAGAGAGAGGTTTTGTGCTAAAAACAACGTCAGACAAGACCCCATTGGCCTACCAGAATCCAGCACTGCGGCCAAGCACCCTTCCAAGATCTAGAGGTGGACTTCACTGAAATAGGACCCAGCAGGGGAAGTAAATATCTCCTGGTCTTTGTACTTTCTCAGGCTGGGTTGAGGCCTACCCCATGCATATGAGAAGGCTAGAGAAGTAACTAAGGCTCTACCAAGAGACATCATCCCAAGATATAGGATGCCATTAGCTATGGGATCAGACAATGGCCCAGCCTTTGTGGCAGAAGCAGTAGAGCAGATAGCTAAGACTCTAGGCATCCAATGGAATGTACACATGGCCTACTAAACTCAGTTCAGGGAAAGGAGAATACATGAATTGGACTCTTAAGCAGGCTATGGCAAAGCTATGTCAAGAAATTAACCTTCCCCTGGACTGATATACTGCCTCTGGCTCTCCTGCGGGTACGTTGTATCAAGCAGGCAAAGATAGGGTTCTTCCCTTTTGAAATCCTATATGGAAGACCTCCTCCATTAATCAAACTCAAGGGGGACATAAAAGAACTAGGAAATTTAGAAACATTTACAAGGACTAGAAAAACCATCCTTAAGGTACTTAGATAGGTAACTGATAGAATACCCATTTCCTTGAGTGGAAAATAACCCCCAACCAGGACAATCCTCTGCCGATCACCCTAAAGAAAGTAAAACCTGCTGATCAGTCTACACAAAAGCCTGAGGACTCTGTCAGTAGACCCGATGGTCATCACATGCTGGACTGGTCCCGGCACTGGATCCTGTACCCTTACTTACATTTCTCTGTTAGCAATATTGACAGTTTTTCTCCTCACCCTCCTTGTATATTGCTGTCCCTGACCAAAATGAGACTGTTTCTTTTACAGTCACTAATCTCTCTCACTGAGACCTCCGGCATCCCCCAATGTTCCCGCCAGGAACTTGTCTATACAAGGCTTACTAGCCACTGAACTTGGGGGTGGGGCACGGTGGGCCTCTATAAGGTGTATCTCAGAAAGCTGAATACTCTAAGCCAGAGCTTTTCCCGCTACACTTATCAACCCAGTGCATGCTATGACTCTGCCTCCATTTGTACCAAGGGAGGGAAAACTTATTTGACTGGAAAAATTAAGCAAAAACACCTATGGGCAGGACACATCTGCCACAGAACTCCAGACAAACAGGTCTGTTGGACCTATCAAACCCACTATGGAATGTCTGACGGTATGGAGGGACGAAGATCAGGCCCATGACAAGGCAGTATTGGAGGTCGTGAAAAAGCTGACACAGGTGGGTCAGACAGGTTCCTCTCTCTCTCTCTTAGATTCAACAGGCCCTATGACTTAGACCCCCATCTGTATCAAATTCTAAATTCAACCCATTGCCTACTCCAACTTGACCAATCCTGGGCTGGCTAAGGATTGCTGGCTTTGTCTTTCTCTAAATCCCCCACAGTATACAGCAACACCAGTAGTCCCAGATAATATACCTGAAGCTTCACATGTAATATAGAATGTCTATAATGTGCATGTCTGCTATATATGGGAGACAAAGAACCTAGGAATGTATATAAGGCAAACCCCCACTGTGTTTGGTGCTCAGCCTTGGGAGGGGACTCCGCCGAGCCAGCACCAGTGCAAATAAACAGTCTTTTTCTGAACCTTCAAGTGCATATGGTTTGTTGCTTCCCGCTGACCTGATTTTTGCCATTACAACAGATGTTTGAAAATTATAGTTGCCAGCTTAATAAGCAATGCAATTTTCTTTTTTTAATCCTTACCCAAATGATAATTTTTCTTAATTTAATTTTTGTATCCATTCAGGCCAACAAATGTCCATATTTTTACAATGAAAAAATGATAAGAACAGATTCAGCCCTGACCCATTTGACTCAGTGGATAAAGCGTCGGCCTGCGTACTGAAGGGTCCTGGGTTCGATTCCGGTCAAGGGCATGTACCTGGGTTGCAGGCACATCCCCAGTGGGAGGTGTGCAGGAGGCAGCTGATCGATGTTTCTCTCTCATCGATGTTTCTAACTATCTATCCTCTCCCTTTCCTCTCTGTAAGAAATCAATAAAATATATTAAAAAAAAAGAACAGATTCAGATATCTAAATTACTTTTTCTAAATTAAATTACGATACTCTGCCTTTTAGACCTTATTGATTTATATCGTACATTAAAAATACATATTTATGTATACATATATACACAATATCTTGGCATGTTTAACATATAAGATACACATATATAGCTTTCACTTGAAATACTACATTTATTATTGCAATAATAAAGTAAATTTAAGTTATAAATTTATATAATTATATGATATAAATTTCCTAAAAATCTATTAAGATCATTATTTGAGAGAAGGAATGATTGATTATTATTTTAGTCAGAAACTTGGAACTCCAGTGATCCTTATTTGAGATAAATTATTTGGTTTTATTAATTTAACAAACTTTCATTCTATAAGTATTCATTGAAACCAGACTTAGTGCTTAAAGATAGAACAATATTGGCTTTTTCAGCCACATGGAATTAAGAATAATGCAAATTAAACAAAAACTAAATTAATAATCACCAGGCAGTTAAAAGAAAATTCAATGTGCTATAGAAAAAGTAAAAGTAACAGGGGTTCCACAATTTTCTGGCTCCACCTCCTTTAGCTGATTGTTTTTGCATATTTAAAAAATGTAATATTTCCACAAAACTTGTTCAAAGTACAACTAGATTTATCACCTCAATTTTTTTCTAATAAAAATATTTTTACATAATCTAAATTATATTCACAACTACCAAAAATTATACTTCTTGAGAGGCCTTGTATGTCTTGTTAAATCAATCCAGTGCCTATACCAGTGATTGACAATTGCTCCCTCAATCTTCACTGATAACATTTCAGAAATCTTCAGAAATCTTAATAATAACTTCCCCAAAATGTATATTAAATGTTGATAATTTATAAATATACAACATAGAGATAGCATAATACATACATATATATATATATATATATATATATATATATATATATAGTAGCTTCAAGTTTTGTGGTAAATAAATGGTTTAGTCACATGACCACTCTATCTTCTAAGACCTATATAAAAATTAATAATACTATAAGTTTATGAATTGACTGTTCATAAAGAAGTAGCTATGTTCATACCAGTTGCTTCTACACATAAAATATGTCTAACAATTTTAGAATTAAAATTATAATAAAATACAGGCCTGGAGCATGAAATTTGTGCACTGTGGGGGATGTCCCTCAGCCCAGCTTGCACGCTCTTCAATCTGGGATCCCTCGCGGGATATCCGACTGCCGGTGCAGATCGGGCCTAAACCAGCAGTTGGACATCCCTCTCGCAATCCAGAACTGCTGGCTCCCAACTGCTGGCCTGCCTGACTGCTTGATCACCCCCTAACCACTCCCCTGCCAGCCTGATCAATGCCTAACTACTCCCCTGCCAGCCGGTCAACCCCAACTGCCCTCCGCTGCCGGCCTGATCACCCCCAATGGCCCTCCTCTGCTGGCCTGGTCACCCTTAACTGCCCTCCCCTGCCGCCATCTTGTGGTGGCCATCTTGTGACCACATTGGGGTGGCCATCTTGTGTGAGGGTGTGATGGTTAATTTTCATATTACCTCTTTATTATATAGGATATCACAATAAATATCTATGTAAATAAAATATCTATACTAATAAAAGGGTAATATGGTAATTAGACCAGGAGACCTTCTGGATGTCCTTCCAGACAAAACCATGGTGGTGGGGCCAAGGAAGAAGCAGTTAGGGGTGATCAGGCCAGGAGGGAAGGGCAGTGGGGGTGACCAGGCCAGCAGGGGGGCCAGTTGGGGGAGAGCAGGAGGGCAGGGGGGGCAGTTGGGGGTGATCAGGCTGGCAGGGGGAGCAGTTGGGGGTCGGCAAGGGGGGCAGTTGGGGGTGATCAGGCTAGCAAGGGGGGCCAGTTGGGAGTGAGAAGCCCAGCAGGAGGGGTAGTTGGGGGCGAGCATGCCGGCTGGCAGAGTGGTTAGGGGCTATCAGGCAGGCAGGCAGGTGAGCGGTTAGGAGCCAGTGGTCCCAGATTGCGAGAGGGATGTCCGATTGCCAGTTTAGGCCCGCCCCGCTGGGGCAGCTGGCATGCTACAAGGCTGGGCCTGCCTTGCTGCGCAAGGACCAGCCTTGCTGCGCACCTGCCTCCACTGTCCCCCAGTCCCCTCAGTTCCCCAGCCACCCAGGGCCGGCCTGAGGTACAGGCAAACCTTGGATGTCATCTGCCCAGCCACCCAGGGCCAGCCTGAGACACAGGAAAGCCTCAGATGGTGACTCCCCAGCCGCCCAGGGCTGCCCGAGGGTCAGGTAACCAGGGCCGGCGGAGGCTTGTGCTGCCTGGCAGTGGCAGCAGAAGAGGTGTGATGGGGGCATCGCTTTCCCCTGATTGTCGGTCGCCTCCCACCCCTGAGGGCTCCCAGACTGTGAGAGGGGGCAGGCCCGGCTGAGGAGGGACCCCGCCTCTAGTGCATGAATTTTCATGCACCGGGCCTCTAGTTATTTAATAAAATGTTAAAAAACATTTAAATTTTGTATGTAAGAATTCAATTAACTTACCACTCAATTTTTATGAAAAGAAAACATTTCATTCAAAATTAAAAGTAATAAGAAGTTGAAGAAAAATGTAAAATCAGGATAGAGTTGATAAAAGCCAGGAAATCTGTATCAGAAATCCAAAGATGGTACCTATGCAGTGGAAACAAAAAGCAATTAGTTAATTGAAAGGAAAGTATGAAGATTATGAGACCAAAAATAATGCATACTTTTCAAAAGAAGCAGACTTATATGGAAAATAGCATCATTTGAAAAAAATGAAGTATTTATATTCGTTGTGAAAAAATAAATGGGAAAAATAATTGTCAAAATATTAAGAAAATTGACAAGACATCATTTTAATCAAATTTTTGTGATATAATATCTGTCATATCTTTTTTAACAGAACAGTGAGTGCCAAAAAATTATAGAGTTCTACCTTAATATTGGTTTTACAGTGATTAACATTTACATAATTATAATAATACAATGTATATTAGAATCTCCAATTCAAAGAACAAAAGACTGAATTATTCTTTTAATCTTTATATTTATTTTGTTTGCTCAACTTTGATTATAAATAACACAAGGAATTTGGCAGTCCTAAAGTTGACCTGTATTTATGAATGTCTGGGTCAAGGACATATCTCACATCTTTAGTTCTCCCTGACTATTCACCTCTGAGCTATAATCTCTTCTGTCACTGGCGACACTCTGGAATTATGCTTCCTTTATATTACAGAAAAGATTCTTTCATTACCCCAAGATTTAAAATTGGAAACTGCAGTGGAGTTGAGCATTGCTTTAACTCATAATTTATCCAGAAAGTTCAGTTGAATATTTCTGGAGTAGTTTATATTGTCACTAGAGGCCTAGTGCACGAAATTTGTGCATGGGTAGGGTCCCTAGGCCTGGCCAGTGATCAGGGCCAATTGGGGCCAGGCTGATCAGGGCCTGAAGACCCTGGCATGCTCGAGAGAAGAGGCAATGGTTGCTGGGCTGGGTGCAGAAGGAACAAATGCTGGATGCCGATGCTTCCATTGTCAGCGCCTGCCACTGCACGGTTCCCCACCTCCCCCCTTCCTCCTTCCCTCGCAGCTGCAGCGGGTGGATGGTGGGCCAATTGGGGTCTGCCAGCCAGGGGGAAGGACAGGGCATGGGAGGTTGGCCGCCATCCCCAAGGAGGGAGCGTGCTTTCGCGCCCCTCCCCCCGGGAAAGGGGCCATGTCCGCCACCACCCACCCCTGGTTCCCCATCCCAGCCTGGGGCCTGGCCCCAATCGAATGATGTTGGGGGCGGGGGGAGGGACCGCAGGAGGTTGGCCAGCTGCGGGGGAGGAACCATGGGAGGTTGGCTGGCCGGGGGAGGTTGGCTGTGGGAGCACACTAACCACCAAGGGGCAGTTCCTGCACTGAGCATCTGCCCCCTGGTGGTCAGTGCACATCATAGTGACCAGTCATTCCAGTTGTTTGGTCATAATGGTAGCTTAGGCTTTTATATATATAGATGGGCATGAAGTGCAATGAATGATTTAACATGGAAGGCACATGCCCAACCCAGAGATCAAAAGGGGAAAGAGAATGCAATTTTAATTTCCCTGGGACTAAATGCAGAGGAACTCATCCAAATAACTAAATATAGAGTCCAAAAGAAAAAATATTTAATATATTACATAATAATAAATGTGACATAACTGACAAAATATGAAATATGAAGGGAAATGATGATAAAGTGCAGTACTAACTTTTAATTTTACAAGACCTGGAATTAAATGATATGATACCAAATTGATCAGGAAGCAGAAGCTTCATGTGTAACAATGAAAAATTTGAACAGCATTTTGGAATCTATATAAAACTAATCTAATTTATATTCTATTGATTCAAGCTAAGATATCTGAATGTAAAATCACACTGGATGGTTTCAGCAACATATTGGGTGAAGAATAAGATAGGACTATCGCTCCTAAAATAGGATAATAGAAAATATGTAAGCAAAGAAAACCCCAAAATGAGCATAAATGAAATATGGGAAACACTCAGAAGGTCTGATCTATTTTGAACTGGAGATGGAGAAAGAGAGAGATGAGAGAGAGAGAGAAAGAGGGAGAGAGAGGGAGGGAGAGAAAGAGAAAGAAGGTACATAATGGAGCACAAGTAATATTGGCAGAAATAACAGCAGAAAATTGTAATTGCTAATTAAACATATCAGAACTCTAGTTTAAAAGCTCTTAAACCAGAAAGCAGGATAAATAAAAATAAAATTTTACATTGTTATGTTATAGGGAATGTGCAGAAAACAAAACAAAAATATATTTATTAACATGTTAATAAATTAAAAGTTTAATCATATTACATGTGGATTGAAATTAAGTACATTACACATGAAACAACATATAGTACAGATAAGGTTTAAGAGTTTGGCTGTGTGCTAAAAAAGCCTGTTGTGATATTTTAGCCCTAAGTGTAGGCAATTACAAAGGCTTTATATGGTAGGCATCAAGGAATTGTTATGCATGCAAATAGCCAGTTGTTCCAGCATCATTTTTTGCATATCCAGCTGTGTCCGCATCATATTCTCTCCTGATTGAATATCTTGGTGCCTCTGTCAAAAGTCAATTGACCTTAATTGTAAGGATTTATTTCTGAAGACTCATTGATCTGCATATCCATGCTTACGTTAGTTCCACACTGTCGTGAGTATCTTAGCTTTGCAGTATTTTGTGAAATCAAGAAGTATGAACCCTCCAACTTTGATCTTTTTCACAAGATTGTTTTGCTATGTAGGTCCCTTGCATTCCTACTCAAATTTTAGTATCAACTTTTCATTTTCTGAAAAATCTTTAGCTAAGATTTTGATGGAAATTGTATTGAATGTGCTGTTTAATATTGCACTATTAAATCTGATTCATCATATTGATCTGTAATTTCTTTGAACCATGTTTTCTAGATTTTAGTGTACCAGTCTTGCAATTTTGTTAATTTATTCTTAAGTATTTTATTCTGTTTGATACTATCATAAATGGAATTATTTTCTACTTTTATTTTTAGGTTATACCTTGTAGTATGTAGAAAACAATTAATATTTATAAATTGATCTTGTTTCCTGTGATCTTTCTTAATTCGTTTATTAATTCTACTAGTATATATGGATTATTGGTGATTTTTATACACAAGATCAAAATATCTGCAAATAGACACAGTTTTACTTCTTTCTTTCCAATCTGGATGACTTTTTAAATTTATATTTATTTTGTCTTAGTCTAATTACCCTGATTAGAACTTCTAGTATAAATGTTGGCTAGAAGTATCAAGAGCAGAGATTTTTTTTTTTTCATTTCTGGTATTAGTGGAAAAGCATTTTCAGACTTTCATTAGTAAGTATGATATAAGCTGTGAGTTTTTGAGATACCCTTTGTCCTGTTGATAAATTCCCCTCTATTTGTAGTACGTTAAATGTTCTTTTATCATAAAATAGTTTTAGATTTTGTCACATGCTTTTTCTGCCTCTATTTAGGTAATTATGTGGTCTCTGGCCTTTATTTTATCAATTGGTATATTTCATTGATTGATTTTTGTATGTTAAACCAAACTTGCATTCATAGTATGAATCATCTAGTCTTTTTTAAATATATTTTTATTGATTTCAGAGAGGAAGGGAGAGGGAGAGAGAGATAGAAACATCAATGATAAGAGAGAATCACTGATTGGCTGCCTTCTGCACACCCCCCCACTGGGGATTGAGCCTGCAACCTGGGCATATGCTCTGACTGGGAATCAAATCGGTGACCTCTTGGTTCCTGGGTCGACACTCAGCTGCTGAGCTACACCTGGCTGGGCTTCATCTAATCTTGGTATGCAATGAATTTTGTATATTGTTGAGATGAATTTCCTGTTATATTTTAGAAAAATGTTATATTTATATTCTTAACAGAAATTAGTCTGTAGCTTTTTGTTGTTATTGTTGTTACATGTTTGCTTACTTAGACAGGATGATAATTTGGGCTTCCTAGAAGGAGTTGAAGCATGACTTCTATTTTTAGAAGAGTTTGTGAAGGATTTGTATTAATTCTTCATTAGACATTTGGTAGAATTTGATAGTGAATCCTGGGCCTGATACCTGTTTAATAATTAAAATTAATCAAAATTTTAAATTATTATGTCTTTAGAGATATTCTATTTCTTTTGGAAGCAGTTTTTGCAATTACTTTTTTAGGACAAATTTTCTTTTGCTCTAGGTTATCTAAGTTATTGGTATATAGATGAACATAGTACTAAATCCAAAAATGTGGGTGTTTGAGTCCAAGCTTTTGTCTCACGAAAACAAAGAATGAAGTCGCAGACAAAAACAATTAATGGAACCAAAGTTTATTGAGAGAAGCCAGTCCTGGGAAAGGTTCAGCGAGGTCCTATGTGCAGGCAGTCTAGAGCTTCCTTTCCATGTGACAGTCTGGAGCAGTTCAATATCCAAGCTAATTACATTCTATTAGCCCATGTGTGGAGGCCCACAGGGCCATGAGGCACCGGGGCCAGGAGGGATGTGCTCCCTGCGGCAGGAACCTCAGGTGTCCACTGGGCATTGCACCTGGGAGAGAAGGCAAAGAGGAAGCACACTCTGTTAATCTCACGCAGGGGTCCTCAAACTACGACCCGCGGGCCACATGTGGCCCGCCGAGGACATTTATCTGGCCCACCAGTCCTGCTTAGCAGCCGACTCGTCCCGGGCCGCAGTGCACATAGGAATTTGTTCATAGTTTTTTTTTTTTAAACTATAGTCCGGCCCTCCAACAGTCTGAGGGACAGTGAACTGGCACCCTGTTTAAAAAGTTTGAGGACCCCTGAGGGTGGAGACAGCCTTGCTAGCTCCTGATTGGTTCTCAGCAAGCTGCCTGTCTTAGCAATATCTATACATTTTAAAGCTTATGTCTCCCACTCTTACCCTTTTTCCCACCCAGCTGGGCTGTCCTAGTAACTATTTTTACATTCTATTCCCCATCTCTGCCAACCCCTTCCACCGCAAAGTCCCTGTCCCTGTCTACCTACCATCCCTCTGTATCCTCAGTACTTTCTTATGATTCTATTTCTGTTAGTACTGTGTCCCACTTTCACTTTTTCTATTGATAACTTGAGTCCTCTTCCATTTTTTTTATTGGCCAGACTATTTAAATATCAATTATAATTATCTTTTTTTAAAGAACAAAGATTTTATTTCTTGATTTTGACATTGTTTTTCACTAAATTTTGTTCTATATTTTTTTCTTTTCTAGTTTGTCTCTCACTTTCTAATTTCATAAAGTAAAAAGTTAGGTTATTGACTTGAGATTTTATTTTCTTTTTAAAAATAGCCTTTTTTTAAAAATTAAATCTTTATTGCTGAAAGCGTTACATACGTTCCCCTTTCCCCCCATTGACCCCTTCTAGCCTGCCTCCACCCCCTTACCCCAGGCCTTCACCATCCCATTGCCTGTGTCGATGGGTTATGCATATATGCATACAAGCTCTTTGGTTGATCACTTCCCACCCACTACCTCCCCCGACTTCCCTCTGAGATTCCACAGTCTGTTCGATGCTTCTATGTCTCTAGATCTATTTTGTTCATCAGTTTATTTTGTTCATTAGATTCAACGTATGAGTGAGATCATGTGATAATTGTCTTTCCCTGATGGATTATTTCACTTAGCATGATTCTCTTCAGGTCCCTCCATGCTCTCTCAAAGGGTGAAAGATCCCTCTATTTTACTGCTGCATAGTATTCCATGAAATGTACCACAGCTTTTTTATTCACTCATCTACTGATGGGCCCTTTTTGAAATTGGATTGTTTTTGTCTTCCCTTTCTTAACTTGTATGAGTTCTTTATATAAACTTTGTAAATTAACTACTATTCAGATTTACTAGTATCATTGGCAAATATGTTCTCTCATTTGTTGATGGTTTCTTTTCAATTTGTTGATGGTTTCTTTTGCTGTGCAAAACTATTTTGACATAGTCCCATTTGTTTACTTTTTCTTTGTTTTCCTTGCCCTACAAGATCTATCAGCAAACATGTTGCTACGAGAAATGTCTGAGATTTTGCTGCCAATGACTTCTTCTAAGATTTTTATAGTTTCACATTTAAGTCTTTTATCCATTTTGAGTTTACTCTTGTGTATGGTGTATGTTGGTGGTGTATGTTTTGCATGCTGTCCAAATGGTTTTTCAACACCATTTATTGAAGAGACTGTCTTGACTCCATTGTGCTCTTGCCTTCTCCTTTATCAAATATTAATTGAGCATAAAAGCTTGGTTGGATTTCTGGGTTCTCTGTCACATTCCATTGATCTATATGCCTGTTCTTATGCCAGTACCAGGCTGTTTAGTTAGAATGGCTTTGTAGTGTAATTTGATATCCAGTATTGTGATCCCTCCTACTTTTTTCTTTTTTTCTTAAGATTTCTGCGGCTTTGCCGAAACCGGTTTGGCTCAGTGGATAGAGCGTCGGCCTGCGGACTGAAGGGTCCCGGGTTCGATTCCGGTCAAGGGCATGTACCTTGGTTGAGGGCACATCCCCAGTAGGGGGTATGCAGGAGGCAGTTGATCGATGTGTCTCTCTCATCGATGTTTCTAGCTCTCTATCCCTCTCCCTTCCTCTCTGTGAAAAATCAATAAAATATATTAAAAAAAATAAAAAAGATTGCTGCGGCTATTTGGGGCCTTTTCTGGTTCCATATGAATTATTGGAATATTTGTTCTAGATCTGTGAAATATGCCATTGGTATTTTAATAGGGACAGCACTAAATCTATAGATTGCTTTGGGTAGTACGGACATTTTACTGATGTTAATTCTACCAATCCATGAACATGGTATATGTGCCCACTTGTTTGTATTTTTCTCTATTTCTTTTTTCTTTTTCCCCTATTTTTTTTTTTTTTTTTTGAGTACAGCTCTTTTACTTTCTATGTAAAGTTTATTCCTAGGTATCTTAATTTTTTTTTTGTTGTAATGGTGAATTGAATTTTTTTTTTAAGTTTCTCTTTCTGAGAATTCATTATTGGTGAATAAAAAAGCCATTGATTTCTGGATGTTAATTTTGTATCCTACTACATTGCCAAATTCATTTATTAAATCTAATAGCTTTTTGGTGGAGTCTTTAGGGTTTTCTATGTACAATATTATGTCATCTGCAAATAATGACAGTGTTACTTCTTCTGTTTCTATTTGGATGACTTTTAGTTCTTTTTCTTGTATGATCACTGTAGCTAGAACTTCCTTCCAGTACTATGTTGAATAAGAGTGGTGAAAAAGGGCACTCCAGCCTTGTCCCTATTCTTAGGAGAAATGGTTTAAGTTTTTGCTCATTTAGTATTATGTTGGATGTAGGTTTGTCATATAGGGACTTTATTATGTTGAGATATGATCCCTCTATTCCCACTTTGCTGAGAATTCTTATCAAGAAAAGGTGTTGGGTCCTAACCGGTTTGACTCAGTGGATAGAGCATCGGCCTGCAGACTTAAGGGTCCCAGGTTCCATTCTGATTAAGGGCATGTACCTTGGTTGCGGGCTCATACCCAGTAGGGAGTGTGCAGGAGGCATCTGATCGATGTTTCTCTCTCATTGATGTTTCTAACTCTCTATTCCTCTCTCTTCCTCTCTGTAAAAAATCAATAAAACATATTTTAAAAAAGGGTGTTGGATTTTGTCAAATGATTTTTTTGCATCTATTGATATGATCATGTGATTTTGGCCTTTCAATTTGTTTATGTGATGTATCACATTTATTGATTTGTGAATATTGTACCAGCCTTGCATCCCCAGAATAAATCCCACTTTATCATGCTGTATGATCTTTTTAATGTATTGCTGGATCTGATTGGCTAATATTTTGTTGATGATTTTAGCATCTATGTTCATTAGGGATGTTAGCCTGTAGTTCTCTTTCTCTGTAGTGTCATTATCTGGTTTTGGAATTAGGATAATGCTGGCTTCATAGAAAGAGCTTGGAAGTGTTCCTTCCTCTTGAAGTTTTTGGAATAGTTTGAGGAGTATAGGTTTTAGTTCTTCTTTGAATGTTTGTTAAAAATCCCCTGTAAAGCCTTCTGGACCAAGGTTTTGCTTGCTGGTAGTTTTTTTATTACTGCTTCTATTTCATCAATTGTTATTGGCTTATTCAGGTTTTCAGATTCTTCCTGATTCAGTTTTGGAAGATTGTATTATTTTTTTTTTTTTAGAAATTTTTACATTCATCCACATTGTTCAGCTTGTTCACATATAGTTGTTGATAGTATTTTCTTACAAAACTTTGTATTTCTGTGGTGTCAGTTGTTCATTCACCACTTTAGTTTCTGATTTTATTTATTTGGGTCCTTTCTCTTTGTTTCTTGATGAGTGTGCCTAACAGTTTATCAAACTGCTTTATCTTTTCAAAGAACAAACTCTTGGCTTCATTGATTTTTGGTATTGTTGTTTTTTTTTTAGTTGCTGCATCATTTATTTCTGCTCTAATCATTAGTATTTCCTTCCTTTTACTTAGTTTGGGCCTTTGAGGTTGTTCTCTTTCTAATTATTTAAGCTGTAGGGTTAAATAGTTTATTACTATTTTTTCTTGTTTTTTGAGGTAGGACTATAGTACTATGAACTTTTCTCAGGACTACCTTTGCTTAGTCCCAGAGTTTTTGGGTTGTTGTGTGTTCATTATCATTTGTTGCCAGGAAGTTTTTTTATTTATTTCTTAATCTTGTTGGTAACCCAATCATTCTATAATAACATGTTATTTGGCCGCAATGTGTTTGAATATTTTTGAGTGTTTTTACAATAGTTGACTTCAGATTTCATTCCATTGTGATCTGAGAAGATGCTTGATATGATTTCAGTCTTCTTGAACTTATAGAGACTTGTTTTGTGTCTGAACACATGGTCTATCTTTGAGAATGATCCATGTGCACTTGAGAAGAATGTATAATCTCCAGCTTTGAGGTGAAATGTTCTATAAATGTCAATTACTGGAAAATCCATCTGGTCTAGTGTGTTATTTAGTGTCTCTGTTTCCTTGTTAAATTTTTGTCTGCAAGATCTATCCAGTGAAGTTAGCAGGGTGTTAAAGTCTGCTACTGTGACTATATTTCTGGCGATCTCTCCCTTAATGTCCTCCAGAAGCTTTTTATACTATATTTAGGTGCTCCTATAGTGGGTGCATATATGTTTACCAGGGTTATATCCTCTTGTTGGATCAATGCATTTAGTATTATGTAGTGACCACTATTGTCTCTTGTGATGACTTTCATCACACTGATGTCTGGATCTTCCCTGGGTTTATGTTATTGATCAAATACAAATGACCCTATTTTCTGTTTCACTGTGTAAATTCACCCATGATTTTGGAGAAGGTATTCAAGAGTACATTACCACTGGTGTCCTTTGAGCTGGACTCTGGCAATCAGAGACTTCTTACCTCATCCTTGTGCATGGAACCACAGGGGGAGCTGTTTCAAGGACAGAGCCTTGAGGGGGAAAGATGTCTGATCACCTGAATGGTACATGTGATAAACTCAGTTATGTCCTCAAAATAAAGTTTAAGATTCTGGTGGGTGCATGCAGAGATCTACTCATCTTGAGGCCACCTAAGACAAGCTTGTTACTAGTTTCCTTGCTTGTTAAATCTGTCACCTACCAACTGCTCTGCCTCTTTTTTCACTCTCTACTTACCCTCCATTTACAGAGTTTAGGTTGTAAATCCACAATTGATGAGTCAGCCAGGAGACCAAGAAATGAGCCTTGGGAGAGGCATCTTCAGGGGAAATCCCAAGTTGGCCATTTCCTCTATATTAGAGGCTTGTGAACCACCATGTAAAGATGGGGATAATCTCCAAAACACCATCTGCTTCAGTGAATCAATGCACAGTACACTGTAGACAAAAGGAAAGAAGGGTGGCCATGGTGGGCGGGCCTCCCCTGCTACAGCTTTGCTGGCCACTGAGGCCCAGCAGGAGGCTAAAGCTCCAGTTAGAAAGTTGGAAGAAAAACTGAGGTTAGAGAAAGATATGTGGTTGCCCACTGCTCTGCTAGCTTCCAGACTGGCAGACAGGGTGAGACAGCTGATAATAATCTGGGGACTTTAGTGGGCCATTTTGTAAAACTAAGAGGGTCCAAGTTGTTGTGAATTAAGGTCTGAGTGCTTGTGACAGAACCTGATTAGGGCACTGAAAGTAGAACCACTGGAAATGTGCTTGACAGTAAAAGAGATGGCGTACCCTATGCTAGCCAACCCCTAACATAAAAGGAAACTTTCAGTAGTAGTTCCCTTAGACTTCTGATAATAGAAAAATATACCCACGACTCCCAGGAGAAATATTGCACTCTTCATTTGTCCTTGAAGTTGTAAATCTTATCACATCTTGAAATATAAACACCCCAGGAGATAACTAAAACAAGGCTTAGGATTGTGTGAGACTGAAGAATAAAAGGGAAGAAACTTTTAAAATATAGACTGTTACAGACGTTTCCTAGCCCAGAATCTAGCTTTCAGCTTTTATAAGGCCAGTCGTCAAGAGCGAAAGTAGTGGAGTGGAAGCTGCGGGTCTCTATTTGTGTTGGTCCCTGTGTTTCTGTATATCTGTAGATACATGTTTTGTATACGTGATTATTTTCTACCTCTTGAAAGTATTACCAAAATTAATTTTTAAAAGAACTCTCTCTTTATTTAAGTGGCTCAAATAAAAGTAAACTTTGCTATAAATAGGGTACTTACGTAAAACTGAAACATAATATTCTTAATATGCTAAGAGGACAAAGTTTTCTTAGGTTATTGGTCTGTTGTTGATGAGATTGTGAAAGGTGTTTCTTTACCTTTTAAGTAAGTTGCTTAAAAAACAAAGATCCTTGTTCTACCAAAATAAGTTTCTGTGCTTCATGTTTTCTTCTCAAGTATTTGATTACCTAGCAAAATTGAGTCTTCTCTATTAAAAGAAAAAATACTATTTTATTTTTTTACAACTATATAATTTATATATTTGCCTTTAAAGTCTTTGTCACTTTGGCTAAACGGATAACTCAATATGCTCCATAGTGACCTAAGATCCTATAAAAACCATTTTGATAAATATCTCCAAAACAAATTCTGAGTGAAGTTTTGTTGGCCTTTATCTAACACTGGGATTTTCTGGAGGGGGCCCATGGAATATCTCAAAAGGTGTGTTCTTTCTCCTCATAAAAGAGATATATTTTAAAAAATAGACTTATTTGATAGGTTTAATTGTAAATAAGCAGTAATGCTAAAATTTCTTTAGAACACATTAGTATGAAATTCCTTAAAATCTGATTCATCCTGGTATAATGTCATCAGTCATAATTCTGAAACATATGTCAAATAAATAACCACATTTCCTTTACAACTCCATTGAAACAAACTTTCAATAAATCTTGAACCATGGCCATTTTTAAGTCGTTTGTCATTTACAAAGTTATTGTTTCACTCTGACACTTCTGCAAAAGTGTTTGTGCAAAAGGCTTCATCCTCAAGGGGGTTCATGAGAAAACTAAGTACAGGTTTCTGATAACTAAGATCAATATGCCTTCATGTGGGAGGGGCAACAATAAAACTTTCAAATGCTTCCCCATGGCTGCCTGCACAGCCACACAATATCACATGGGATGGCAGCCTGGGATCTTCCCCTGTTGTCCTACCACATATCAGTAAACTGTGCTCATTACATTCATGACATAATTTGAACATTAAAAACTTACCTCTATTGCAGGACACTCTTTAGCCTTTGCTGGAATATCTGTGATGGAAAGGGTGTGCAAAAAACTCATAGAAAATGTAGATCCTGGATGCTGCTGTAAAGCTTTTGGGAGTCATCTGGTCAGGTAAGATGTGCATTGTCCCAGGAGCTGTGAGTGAGATGACCCCAACATTTCTGTGACCTCTTTGGGGTTTTGGATGACCTGGTGCAGTGCCTTTGTTCCTTATGCTACTTGGTTATGAAAGGACACATGTGGGACTGGAGATCAGAGCAACACGTGTCCTTTGAAAAGTCAAAAATAGTAGTGAAGTTAATCAAGTCCTGGGCATCTGGCATGCATGGGTACCATTTGAGCAGATGTGTTTGTGACTCCAAATGGGGTAGTTTGGACACAGCGGCAGAGAAACAAAAGGAGAGAGTGCCCTAGGATTTTGGTTCTGACATACAGGAAGGGAACAGAAACCTAACGGCCCCATAGGTGAGCAGCTCCTCAGAGTGTACACAGCACTTCTCTGGGGAAAGCCTTTCACAAAGGAGCAGCTTATCATGGCAAAGCATCCCATCTTACCAGAGCAATTAAAGCCATGGCCCACCAGCCCACCTCTGCCACAGCTCAGACTCCCCTGGTGACTAAGTGGCATGAACATTGCAGCAGAGGAGCACCTGGTCCACCAGCCCAGCGTCTCTACACATGCTGTGCCCTTCAGCTCTGCACAGCAGGTGGGTCCTTCCAACGTCCTGCTCCTCATTCTTTGGCAGCTTCTGTGACCTGCACACAGGGAATAAGGGGAATTCTTGCTGATGCCAAAAAATAGACTAAAAGACAATAGCAAAGGTCTAAGAGCTAGATTTTTTGAAAAGATAAGCAAATAGACAAACCTTTAGCCAGCATTACAAATAAAAAAGGAAGTGGACTGAAGTAAAATTAGAAATGAAGGAGGAGGTATTACAACTGGTACAGCAAAAATACAAAAAAATCATGAGACAACCATGAACAATTATACAGCAATCTAAAAAAAATCAATAACTTGTAGAAATATACACTTACCGCCCTAACCGGTTTGGCTCGGTGGATAGAGCGTCGGCCTGCAGACTCAATGGTCCCAGGTTCAATTCCGGTCAAGGGCATGTACCTTGGTTGCAGGCACATCCCCAGTGGGGGGTGTGCAGGAGGCAGCTGATTGATGTTTCTCTCTTCCATGTTTCTAATTCTCTCTCTCTCTCCCTTCCTCTCTGTAAAAAATCAATAAAATATATTAAAAAAAAGAAATATACACTTACCAAGACTAAATAATGAGAAAAATAAAATATGAAAGACCAATTCTAAAACAAATTGAAAAATATTAAGGAAATTGAATCAGTAATCAACAACCTCCTAACAAAACAACAACAACAACAAAAGTGTTGGGCCATGTGGCTTCACTGGTAAATTATACCAAATATTTAAATATTAATTAATAGCAATACTCAACTCTTCAAAGAAAATTAAAAAAAGTAGAGGGAACAATTCAAAATTCCATTCACAAAGCCAGCCCATTTCCCTGATACCAAAATCAGACAAAGACACCATAACAAATAAAATTAAAAGCCAATATTCCTGATGAAGATTAATGCAAAATCCTCAACAAAATATTAGCAAATAAAATTTAGCAATATATTAAAAGACTCATACACCATGGTCAAGTGGGACTTATACAATGATGTTGATACCGTTGTAAAAATCTGGTTATTATTTAACAGGAAAGGAGTGAAGGGAAGACTAAATAATATAGGCATGCCATTTGTACAGCTTTCCTAATTTAATACTCTCCAAATCTGTTCCCCACTGATCTATGGGGGAAGGGACTGGACAAAGGCCATTTAGATGCATGCCCAGTAAGGGCTGAATGACATGGAAAGATGCTTACCTGTCAGTCACACCTGGAAGTGAGTCAGTGCCAGAATAGGTGTGGCTACTGAAAGGGCAGGAAACCTAAATATTTAAAGTCCTCTCAAAGGAGTTCTCTCTCTTGTCTTGAAGCATAGTAACCTCCATCTTGTATAAAAAATTGCTGTTTGAAACTCTCTGCTATTGTTAGATAGTCCCTAGTCCTGTAAACTCTGTCATTATAAACTCTGTCACTTTAAGACAGTCTGTTATTCTGTAAAATGACTTTGTTTTTAGTTCAAATAGTAGAAAAAGATAAACTTAACTGTATGACCTTGCAAGCTAGCCATCCAATGTAATTGATTAATACTGATAATAATTATGCCAAGTACAAACTCATTATGTATTCAAGGTTACAACTGTCTGTAACAATAACTCACACAGAGCCCTTGGTAATATCTGCAAACAAAGAAGCTCGAAAAGTATAAATACGGAAAAGCTTCCTATATGGGTGGCTCAGAGATTTGAAAAAAGACACCTCCCTCTGGGCCGTGCAATAAACGACTCCCAATTAATTGGCTCATTAAGGCGTCTTGTATCTCATTTGATGATTTACAATACAATAGTCTCTCTTGGCTCACTCATTTGCTATTTGTGCCTGACCCCTGTTGCAGGGGACACATTCCCCTGCATACACCCATGTGGTGGCCCATGCCCATGTGGACGAATGGACTTTATCTAGCCTGAGGCTCTGTGGACCCACTTCCATCATTGAGTGGAACTTCTGAACACTGGCCATCATTCGGCTCTGCTGGACCCCAGATGGACCTTTTTGAGAACCGGGTTAAGGGGCATGGGATTTTGAACCCAAGGAATATAACTCCATACCAATGAATTCTCCCCTGCAAATCTTAGAAAGTTCTTTTTCTGAATATGTCACAAGAGCCAGCTCACATCCACTAGTACCAGGGAAATTGGACCTCCTAATTTCTCTGATATCAATGCTAGGATGCTTTAGCATTTTCAAATCAATCAATGTTAATCTACATTATAAAATAAAGAATACAAATTATATCATCATCTCAACAGCTGCAGAAAAAGAATTTGACAAATTCACCATCCATTCATGATAAAAACTCAACAAGGTATGTATAAAGGGAATGGATTTCAACATAGTAAAGACCATA
The DNA here is from genome assembly GCF_963455305.1 of Plecotus auritus. Classification (NCBI taxonomy): domain Eukaryota; kingdom Metazoa; phylum Chordata; class Mammalia; order Chiroptera; family Vespertilionidae; genus Plecotus; species Plecotus auritus. The sequence continues at coordinate 96,478,973 of NC_137776.1, forward strand.
TATGACAAATCCACAGCTAATTTTATGCACAATACTAAAAAGCCGAGAGCTTTTCCTTTAAGATCAGGAATTGTAGAAGAATGCCTACTCTTACCCATTTTATTCCACATAATACTGGAAATCTAGCCACAGCAATTCAGCAAGAAAAAGAACAAAAGGCATTCAAGTTGGAAAGGAAAAAGTAAAATTTTCTCTACTTGCTGATGACATATTACATATTGAAAGCCCTGAAGAGTCAACCAAAAACCTGTTAGAACTAATTAATATATTCAGGAAAGTTTTTGGATGCAAAAATCTCTATATAAAAATTAAGTGTGTTTCTACACTTACAACAAACTCTCAGAAAGAGAAATTAAGAAAACTGTTTCATTTAGAGTTGCATCAAAAATAATGAAATATTTAAAAAGATATTTAAACAAGAAGGTAAAAGATCTGTATCATCTACACTAATAAATGAGAAACATGCAAATTAACTGCTACTGACGGCCTGCTCACCCCCAACTGGCCCTGCTCAACCCCAACTGGCTCCACTATGCCAAGCCACACCCACCAGCCAATCAGGAGCAAGTATGCAAATTAATCCAACCAAGATGGTGGCCACCCACAGAGCTGGAGAGATCATGAGGCTTGGGTTACCCCCAGCGATGGAGCAAGCCAAGCTTCCTGGCCAGCCCTGGCCTCCACTCAAGGCTACAAAGTATCAATTATAGAAGATAAATAAATCCCAACAAAAATGGCAGCGGCCACGGAGCTGGAGCTAGCAGGAGTCTTGGGTTGCCCTGGCAATGGAGGAAGCCAAGATTCCCACCTTGGCCTGCCCTGGTCTCCACTCAAGGCTACAAAGTTTCAATTATAGAAGATAAATAAATCCTAGATCAGGGGTGGGCAAAGTTTTTGACTCGAGGGCCACAATGGGTTCTTAAACTGGACTGGAGGGCCGGAACAAAAGCATGGATGGAGTGTTTGTGTGAACTAATATAAATTCAAAGTAAACATCATATAAAAGGGTACAGTCTTTTTTTTTATTTCAATAGTTTTATTCATTTCAAACATTTTAACAAGAAGAATGTAAACACTAATTATTATAACTTGAAACTTCAAAAAATGGAGGAATCATAGCACAATAACACACCTTATATTGAAGATGGCAAAGGCAAAATAAAATTGCCTAACAAAGGAAAGGTACAAAAGCCTTTCAAATTAAACTTAAATATAATAAAATATTTTAAAACTAAAACAAATAGTAAAGAACAAAATGTGTAAACAGTAAATTAAACATTTTCTTTAGTGCAACTTCCAAATTATGCCCGGGACGTAGATGTAGATGGCAATGTAGACTGGGTTGAAAGGTTTTTGGTCTTTAAAACATCAACTTCAGTGGGAACAGTGTTGTTGGTCTCCTTTTTTAGCTAATGAATCAAAGTCTGGAGTTAGTTTTGTTGTGGCTATTCTCAGGATAGATCTGAGGTGTTCGTCAGTTAAGCTGGATCTGTGAGGGGCTTTGTTGATGTTCATGACACTAAATGTCTGCTCACAAACATAGGTTGACCCAAACAGCACCAGTATCTTCTGTGCCATCCTCTGGATGTTTGGAAAAGTGGCTTCATTAAGTGAAGCATAAAAGTCTCTTAGTTCAAGAGAGCTGAATTTCTCCTTTAGGACAAAGTCAGACTGAAGATCGATGAGTTCCAGTTGCACCTCTTCTGGTGCTGTTTCAGGGTTTTGTGACAAAGGACAGGCCACCAGTTGAAGTGACTGGTCAATTTTTTCAACATCAGAAAACCGACGACAGAATTCTGCATGCAGGTCATCCAGTGATTTGCTATATTTCTTCTCGTTTTGGATGGTCTCCTTCTGTGTGGCTAGTGTGGCAAACTGAGTGAAGACTTTGTCTGAAATTTGTCTGGAAAAGAAAATCAGCTTTGATTTAAAGGCTTTCACATTAGTGTACATGTCATGTACGTACTGATCTTTTCCCTGTAGCTTCACATTTAGCTCATTCAAATGTGAAAATATATCTACAGCAAATGCAAAGTCACACAGCCAATTCTTGTCACTCATCTCAGTAAATTCGTCAGACTTCCCCTTTAATTTAAAAAATGCACCGATCTCTGCCCTAACTGGTTTGGCTCAGTGGATAGAGCGTCGGCCTGTGAACTGAAGGGTCCCAGGTTCGATTCCAGTCAGGGGCATGTACCTTGGTTGCGGGCACATCCCCAGTAGGAAGTGTGCAGGAGGCAGCTGATCGATGTTTCTCTCTCATCGATGTTTCGAACTCTCTATCCCTCTCCCCTCCTCTCTGTAAAAAATCAATAAAATATAGTTTTAAAAATAAAAAAAAAAAATGCACCGATCTCTTCTTTGAGCTCCCACACTCATTGGGAAACTTTGCCCAAACTCAACCAGCAGACACGAGAGTGGTAAAGTAAGTCGTGGTGATCCACATCAGTTTCCTCCAGAAACTTAATAAACTGACGGTGCTGAAGTCCCTTTGCTCGAATGAAATTAACAAGCTTTACGACTGGATTAACAACATGATTAAGTTGTAATATAGACTTGCACAATGATTCCTGGTGAATAATACAGTGAAGAAAAATAACATCTTGGTTAGGGTTCTCCTCTTTCACTTTATCCTGAATTCTTTTTAGCAGTCCAACATTTTTTCCAATTAAATTTGGAGATCCATCTGTCATGACATTAGCAAGTTTACTCCATGGTAGCTTCATTTTCTCGATGACAGCAGACACCCGGTCATACAAGTCCTCTCCCTGTGTTTTTCCTTTCAGTGGCTCCATGGCTAAAAACTCCTCCATAATTTCAAAATTGTCACTAATCCCTCAGATAAAAATTAAGAGCTGAGCAGTGTCCTTTACGTCATTACTTTCATCCAATGCTAGTGAATAAAACTTAAAGAACTTAAGCCTTACTATTGAACTTGCTGGCCAAGTCTTCATCAATCAGTTCCACTCGACGAGTCACTGTCCTGCACGATAAGCTGAGTTTTTCAAACTTGCCTTTGCTCTCTGAACACAAGAGACCTGCTGTCTCTATCATACATTCTTTCAAAAACTCGCCTTCAGAAAGAGGTTTGCTAGCTTTTGCTAATTTGAATGATAGCATAAAACTTGCTTTGGTAGTTGTCTCTTGAATTGCAGTTTGTCTGTGAAAGACATTTTGCTGATCCTGTAATTTAGCCATCAACCTCTGTGCAGTAGCCTCCCGTTCTTGAGGTGACTGCTTGCTTAGCATAGTTGCCATGCTTTGTGGCAAAGTGACAGCTGAGATTGTACTCTTTGAAGACTGCAAGTGTTTCCTGGCATATCAGACATACCGGCATTGATCGGACTTCGGTGAAAAAATATTTTGTTGTCCACTCCCTCTTAAACACTCGGCATTCACTGTCCACTTTCCTTTTCTTTGGTCCACTCATGTTTAATATTGGGCTAAAACCAACAGTACCATTCTCTTATTAAATTCTTTACTAAAATAAGACAGTCAAGTATAAAAACAAGTGATTAAATTTGCTCTACTATAACATTTTTGGTCTTCTAAAATATATATATATATATATATATAACAAAATCATCTGAAAAAGTTCAGACATGGGACAGAGGCACACCCTCACCATAGAGAACAACCCCTTTCCTCCATAGGAAACCTGTGTATCTTTCACACAGGCCCGTTGTTTATGGTAACACACATAGCTGCACATTGCTGTGTCTTCCAGACACACTTGTATGCGAGGTGCTAGGGCAGTGCAAAACATGGGTAACCAGTAGTTACCACTAGCACTTCTGTTACTGGCAAAAAACAGCCGCAGTGCACATAGTGTGAAAGAGCCCATTATCAATGTCAGATTGCATCCACTGGACTCTATAAAAACAACCAAGTGCCACTTTTAAATACCCATTGCAACAGTTTTTCTTATTAAAAGCTGGAAATGGCAGGATATTTATATATATACCCCTACTGTGACAGCCTGACAGAGCATTACAAAGGAGAAAACCCAGCATCTGGTGATGTCCATAAGTACAAGACTTCAGGCTGTCATTACCAGGAAAGGGTTTCATCCAAGTATTAGATATGAACATTTGATTTTCAGTTTTTCATTTGTCCAATTACTTCTGAAACCCTGAAATTAAGCGATTTTGTAATAAAATCTTTAGTTCATCACATTTCTGTACAATGTTTTTGTTCAACCCACTGAATTAGGGTTCGTTCACACTAGCCGTGCTGCCGTTGCAGTGTGGTGCAGTACTGCAATGCAGCGCAGCTAGGGTTAATGCAGGGTACACAGATTTCCATCATGTTTGCATTGATGCTAATGTGCAGTGGTGCATGTTAACACAAATGCCCTGTAGCATGCATTTTTACAGGCGCAAGGGGGAGAAGCAAACGCAGCGCAAAATGCATTTGTTTTACCGCTAACACATGCAGTTAGTGGCCACAATAGCGTTACTGATACTGCATCCATATCAGCAAAAAAATGCAGCCACAGCATGGCTAGTGTGACATGTCCTCTGTGTGTCTTTTTCCCTGCTGCGTGCGTCCGCAGTGGGAAAAAAAACTGCAGTGGATACAAGCCCTAAAAGCTGAAAGTCTTTGTTGTTTTATTAACAAGTCATTGGGATGTACAGAATGTGGGAACAGGAAAAAATTGTGTTTGAGTAGAGCTCTTAATCTTACCTCAGAAAGGCTCTGATACTGTGCTCTCCAGGGGCGTGTCTTCCTACATCACCACGATAACGTGTCTACGCATTCCCAGGGTGATGTCGGGAGACGCGTCCGCGGGCATTACAAGGAGCCTCTGGAAGATTGAGAGGTTGTTCCTTCTACTGAATGGGCGGATATAAATCAGCCCACTCAGAAGTAGGAGCTGCGGCCGTGTTTCCTGACCTTGCCATGTTAACACTGCTGCTGGTGAATGAGCGGAGGGGAGAGCAAGAGAACCCTCAGCTCTTTCAGCTTTGCGGGCCGGATAGAACAGCCGAATGGGCCGGATCCGGCCCGTGGGCCATAGTTTGCCCACAGCTGTCCTAGATACTTGCTTCCAACTGGCCCTGGCCTCCGATCAAGGAGGCGCTGAAAAAAAATAAATAAAAGAATAAAAGGAGGGGCTAGGAGCTTAGGTCGCTGGGGGGTGATCAGGCCAGGATGGGATGGCAGTTGTGGGTGATCAGGCTGGTGGGGGGCAGAGCCGTTGGGGGTAAGCCTACCAGCAGGGGGGCCAGTTGGGGGTGAGCAGGCCATCAGTGGGGGTCAGTTGGAGGTGATAAGGACAGTGAGAGAGCAGTTTGGAGTGAGCAGGCCAGCAGGGGGGCAGTTAGGGGTGAGCAGGCCAGCAGGGGGGACAGTTGGGGGTGATCAGGCTGGCAGAGGGACAGTTGGGGGTGAGCATGCTGCCAGACAGGCAGGTGAGTGGCTGGAGTCAGCAGTCCCGGATTGTGAGAGGGATTTCTAACTGCCGGTTTAGGCCCGATCCCTGTAAACCGGCAGTAGGACTTCCTTCGAGGGGTCCCAGATTGGAGAGGGTGCAGGCCGGGCTGAGGAACACCCACCCCCCATACATGAATTTTGTGCACCGAGCCACTAGTGAAAACTATAATACATGATGAAAGAAAGTGAAGATCATGAATTAATGAAAATATATTTTGTGCTCATAGATTGAAAGAATTAATATGTTAAGGAATCTACAAATTCATTACAATCTCTGTCAAAATTCCCATAGCATTTTTTACAGAAATAATTGTAGAATGTGTATGTAACCACAGAAGAACCTAAATAGCCAAAGCAATCTTGAGGTAGAAAAAAGTTGGAATACTCCCTTATTCAAATCTCATGCATGCAGGCTCAATTAATGTATGTCAAAGGAGCCAAGAACATACAAAGGGCAAAGAAAATTTCTTCAATAAAGGGTGTTGGGAAACCAGATAGCCTCATGCAAAATAATGGCAAGGAACCTCTATCTTACACCAGACACAAAAATCAACTCCCAATGGATTGAAGACTTGAACATAATATTGGAAACTCTAAAACTCCTAGAAGAAAACACAAGAGGTAAGCTCCTTGACATTGGTCTTGGAAACGATTTTTGGATTTACACTAAGACCAAAGGCAACAAAAGCAGAAGTAAACAAGTGGGACTATACTGAAATAAAAACCTTTTGTAATGCAAAAGAGGTCATAAAAAGGAGAAGAGTTTGAAAATCATATTTCTAGTAAGGAGCTAAAGGGAAAAGCATATAAATAATTCATCCAGCTCCATAGCAAAAAAGAAAAAAATCTGACTAATAAATGGGCAGAGAATCAAAATAGTAATTTTTCTACAGACGATATACAAATGGTCAAGTAGTCCATGTAAAGGTACACCACATCATTAATAATCAGAGAAATGCAAATCAAAACCAAATAATATATCATTTACAACTATTAACATTGTTTATTATTCAGAACACATTTTTCTCTCCTGGCATTCTATGGTTGTATGCTTCTACAAATATCTGTAAAAAGTTGTGTTATTATGCCTGGCCGGTGTGGCTCAGTGATTGAGCATTGACCTATGAACCAGAAGGTCATGGTTCAATTCCAGTCATGGGCACATGCCCAGTTTGTGGGCTTGATCTCCAGTAGGGGCTGTGCAGGAGGCAGTCTATCAATTATTCTCTCTCATCATTGATATTTCTCATGCCATTTGTGACAATGTAGATGGGCCTTGTTAAGTGAAATGTTTCAGATAGAGAAAACCAAATGCTATATGATTTCACTACATGTAGAATCTAAAATCACTGAACTCAGAAATAAAGCAGATTGTGGTTACAGAGGCAGGAGTTTTGAGGGGTGGCTATTTGGTGGTTATAAAAATGTATAGACTTCAAGTTCTGGGAATGTATATATGTGGTCATATCAATCATGTATTATATCTTTGAAAATCATATTTGATAAGAGAGTAGATTTTTAAATTAAGAGAAAAAGTATCAGTCCGAGGTGAACAGTGATAACTAAATTGTGGCAATCATTTTATATTATATACATACTAGAAGCCTGGTGCATGGAATTGTGCACCAGTTGGGTCCCTCAGCCTGGCCTGCAGGGATTGGGCTGAAACTGGATCTCCAACATCCTCTAAGGCAGCCTTGGGCAAACTATGGCCCGCGGGCCGGATCCGGCTGTTCTATCCGGTTCTCTTGCTCTCCCCTCTGCTCCTTCACTTTGAATTTATATTAGTTCACACAAACACTCCATCCATGCTTTTGTTCCAGCCCTCCAGTCCAGTTTAAGAACCCATTGTGGCCCTCGAATCAAAAAGTTTGCCCACCCCTGCTCTAAGGAGTCCCAGATTGCGAGAGGGAGGTTCTTGGGTGACACATCCCAGAATCAGGCTCCCTCTTCTTGGTTCCAGGTGTGTCACCCAAGAACCACAGCTGCCAAGTCTCTGCAGTGGCAGCTCCTGCATTGAGCATCTGCCCCCTGGTGATCAGTGTTTATCACTGCTACCGGTCAGAGCATCTGTCCCTTGGTGGTCATTGCGTGTCATACCTACCAGTTGGACAGTTGCTTAGGCTTTTATATATATAGATATCAAATCATTATGGTGTACACTTCGCTTATACAACACTGTATGTCAATTATATCTCAAGAAAATTGTAGAAAATAAAAATAATTCCATTAAGAGAGAAAATTAAAGATCATCACTAGTGAAAATAAAGAAAAATTATCTTTGAGTCTATTATTGCTTTTCTGTGTTTAGATCTATACACATTTAGAATATCTTTATGCCCCAACTAATGATTTGAATGTCTAAAATGCTGTTTACTTCCCATGAGACTGGAAGAACCATGTAAAAGGAATTCGACAAAAGCTTTCCATATCTCTGTTTATTCTTTTGAATCCATAAAACGACCTTAAAAAAAGCATTCGGCCACCTAAAAGAGAATGCACTTTCTGCCAGAGCATGCAGGATTCTTTTGCCCAACAGGTTAAAGGAAGCAGAGAGCTGGCAGTGGAAATGGCCCTGGTGCCCTATGAGGAGCCCGCGGGAATGGGGTTGCAGAAATTCCACAAGCCTCTTTCTACCTTCTCCTTTGCAAACCACACCATCCAGACCCACAAGGACTGGAGGCAACTTGGAGTCACCGCCGTGATTTGGGACACTGTATGCAAATCCTGGGGGGACCTCTGAAAACATCTGCAATGGATTGTAAGACTGGTCTTTATTTAAAAAGAAATAAAAGAACAGCTTTGTTTAGATATAATTCATATACTGTACATGTCACCTAAAGTGTACAATGAACTGTTTTTTTAAAGTAAATTCAGAGTGGTACAACCATCGCTATGCTCAATTTTTAAATATCTTCACTATCCCATCCCCTCCAAAACAAACTTCTACCCACTAGAATCACTTTCCTGATCATCTTCCCCAAAATAGATTGCATTTTAAGGGTGGGAAAAGGAAAGTTGAGGGAAGTTAAAATACTGCACAAAGGATATTGTAAAATGACAAAGCCCAAAGTGAAGTCATGTGTTTTTTTTTAAATATTTTTTTATTGATTTCAGAGAGGAAGGGAGAGGGAGAGAGAGATAGAAACATCAATGATAAGAATCACTGATCAGCTGCCTCCCACAGGCCCCCTACTGTGGATTGAGCCCGCAACCCAGGCATGTGCCCCTGACCAGAATCAAACCTAGGACCCTTCAGTCCACAGGCTGATGTTCTCTCCATTAAGCCAAAGTGGCCAGGCCATGTGTTTTCTTTCAGTTCTGCATGGTTGTAATGGTCCCCAAATCTATGCTAATAAAAGGGTAATATGCTAATTAGAGTGGACGTCTTCTGGACATCCTTCCAGACAAAGCTGCAGCAGCTGTGAGGGCCAAGGTTCAGGCAGCTGTGGGTGGCTGCGAAGGGCTGAGGCTCAGGCCGGCAGTGGCAGCAGCAGTGGGGTAACGGGGGCGGTGCCTTCCCCTGACCCACCAGGTCACCTCCTGCAGAGGGAGGCCAGACTGGGGGCCAAGGCAGAGGTGGTTAGGGGTGATCAGGCCAGCAGGGGAGAAAGTTAGAGGTGATCAAGCTGGCAGGGGGCCAAGTTAGGGTCGATCAGGCTGGCAGGCGGGCAAGGTAGGGGCAATCAGGCTGGCAAGCAGAAGGGTTAGGGACAATCAGGCAGGGAAGCAGGCGAACAGTTAGGAGTGAGCGGTCCTGGATTGCAAGAGGGATGTCGGGCCTAAACCGGCAGTCGGACATCCCCAGAGTGGTTCCAGATAGGAAAGGGTGCAGGCTGGGCTGAGGAACGCCCCCTCCATGCACAAATTTTGTGCACCAGGCCTCTAGTATATTTATAAGATACTTAAAATTCTATGATTGCACATATGCTGGTCACCCTCCAGTCCATTTTGCAGCACTTTCTCCAATGCTACTTTATCTCTCCCATTTTTTCCAAAACTGTCTACTTCTTGTATTATCCATATATTTGCATCCCTGCAGTCAACATATTGAATTTATATAATATTGCTTAATATATGCTTGTTGAGTTAATTTATGTATAAAAAATAACCATATGTGGGTTTTAAGTATTTCTTCTCAGTTAATCCAGGAAAAGCTTAACTTTTCTTTACAACAGTCTTTCCAGTCATTATTTGAAGATAGTTGTTGTTTTTCCTAATTACTTTTCCCGTGTAGGTTAAGTTTTCCCAGTGCTTTCCACTGTGCTCCACGAGATAATCTTTGCATTTTCTACCAAATGACTTTCAATTTTTAAATATTTTTCTAAATACATTTCAACATCAATTGCCAATTCAAATCTGTCATATCCCACTCTCATGTTATAATTTCAGGTATATTCATTCAAATATCAATAATTTTCAGTGTTATATTTTAATCTCATTCTGATTTTTCAACCATTAGTTTCTGAGAAATTTCTACACCATTAATTATCTCTATCTCATTCATTACTAAGAAATAATAACCCAGAGAATTGGAGATTTGTGTAAACTGGGCAGTTTACTGCATGTGGCTAGTCTGAACCAAGATGTACTGTTAAATACACACTGAATTTCAAAGGATTAGTTGAAAAATATAAGCTACTTTCTTAATAATTTTATATTAATTACATATTAAAATGATAGTAGATTACATAGATTGTGTTAAAAACTACATGATTGAAATTATTTTATCTATTACCACTTACTTTTTAAACTATGTTGATTAGAAAATGTACAATAAATACATGGCTTTCTTTTGTGCCTCACACTTTGTCTGACAACACTGGCTGAAGGCCACACCATTGTTCCTTACACAGAACTCAGTTTCTCTTACTTTACTTCCCCGTTGACTATCTCTGTGCATCGTGGCTTAAGAAGAAACCAAATTCTACACAATCAAGTGATACAAAGTCTCTTCATTTCGGAGGTCCTACAGTAAATTCTGCCTTGAGTAATTTGATAAACTGACTTCTTTGATGAATGACAACAGAGGGCTTGAAATGGTCTTCTCTTTGTGATTTTGGAGGTAGGGTCTACTCATTCTTACATTAGTTCCCATTTACATTAATTCCTCTTTACATCAATCTCCTTAAGACAGAACGAGTGAGGGAATGATGTTCTCAGTGGCCCTCTCACTTTTAAAACTTTGCACATGGCATGTGACCTGTGGAAGGATGGTTAGTCAGGGCATGGAAGTCGCTGGCAGCAAGATTCTATTATGCTAGTTTTTCCTTTAGCTCATCCCCTATGTACATTTTGCATAAAAAAAATAAAGGTATGATTTGATTCCCATTCTGCTAAATTCAGTCTTGAAACTGAAAGAAGTCTATTTTTATCTTAACATTGGAGGTTCCCTCTAGGGTTGCTGAATAATTAAGAACCATGTTTCCTGTAGTTCCTCAATAAAAATAGACTGTGGCCTTTTTCAATCATTAGTTAATAACAGAACACAGAGTTAAGGTTGCAGTTTAGAAAAGTTGTAATTTTTATTGAGTGAAAATGGCACTTTTATTCACACATTTTCTCCACTAAATTTGCAAATTCCTTGATATTCCAGGATCTGTGTGAAAACCCACAGGCATCTTGTGACATGGGTAGTGTTCATCTGACTAAGGGGACCTGTAAGTGAACAACACATTTAGCTACAGGTCTCCCTTTGGCAAATAACTTCTCATCTGAATTACTCTAAGTATAGACCCTCCTAGAGGATCCTAGTCAACTTCCACTGTACCAAGAGTTTAGGAAATAAGACATCCTCTAGTCTCATTGCTTCTCTTGTAGCCACTTTTAATCCTCCATGGCCCATCTGAACACCTTCATCTGTGACAACTCATGGTTTGTTGTGTGGAATATCAGTCATGATAGGACTGACGCCACTTCTCTGGAATTTTCTCAGAGAGTGACAGCAGGAGAAAAACAACAAAACAAATAATTTCCTTGGTTTACATGTGATGCAACTTTACAACCAAAGAACATAGGGTCGCATGGGTTAACAAAATATGATCCAAGGGGCATACTGTCAATTTGTATACAATAATTTATTTCTTTTCATTACTTCCTTAATATCTAACTCTTTTCTTCATATTTCTCATTTTTCAGTTCCATACTGGAAAACTAACTTGCTCCAACCTAAGGCTAAATTAATGATCATGCCTACCTCCAACAAATCCCATTATTCTATTAGAGTTATATCCCTTTTCTTCAGAGCAACTATAATTTTTTGGAAATCATAAATTTGCTTAATCAGGTACCTATTTCTATCTTCCATTAGAGTCTAAGTTACAAGAGGTAAGAGTCTTATCAATTTCTTTTCTCTGTTTTGTCTCCAACATCTAGCCCAGGGTGTATAATATGAAGGGTGCAACAAACTGTGTGATAAGTATTACTGAATCCCGAAGAGATTCCCTGTTTCCCAGAAACATCGGGATGCCATGCAGGCTGATCAGGAGGAATCAGGGTAAAGTTTTGTTGAGCAACAAAATTTGTCAGACTGGGAGGTAAAATTGCAAAGGAAGGTCTGAGAACCGGGTGAATCTAGGAATTTCTACAGTTGGGTTAACCAATTGCAGAATTGATAAATTGTAATATATAACTCTAGAATAACTCCATCTCTATGTACTTACTATTTATGTTAATATTTAACCCACTAAATATGCTCTATTTATTGGACCAGTCTAGGTTATTCCTTTTTCTTATTTTCTGTATTTTGCATAGTGAGTTCTTAAGTCTAGTCTGCCATTCTGTTAGTATCATTTGCTTCTTTTTGTTGGGATCCTTGTTATTATCTGCTGATTTTTAAAATATTTTAATATTTTATTGATTTTTTACAGAGAGGGAGGGAGAGGGATAGAGAGTTAGAAACATTGATGAGAGAGAAACATTGATCAGCTGCCTCCTGCACACCCCCTACTGGGGATGTGCCCACAACTAAGGTGCATGCCCTTGACCAGAATCAAACCTGGGACCTTTCAGTCTGCAGGCCGATGCTCTATTCACTGAGCCAAATCAATCAGGGCAATATCTGCTGATTTTAAAAAAATCTATATTCAAATGATTAAAGCTCAATGTATGTACTCTTTATCATTAAATTAACATAAATGTTTCCTCCAATGATATCTGCAGTGTTCTAACTACCTGATCATTTATTTTTCTGAAATGGTATTTCTTTCTGGCTTTATTTTATGGATCTCATCTGATCTGTGTGTTTGCGTATATTGATGTCTGCATTCCTTTCTAGGTTTGAAGGAGAGGGAGCATCATGGAAAGAAATTTCAAATGTCCTTTAAGGATATTAATCTCATACAATTCATGAGTGAGGTCAAAGCTGAAAGCAGCAGAGCACATCACCTGTCCTTATTGTGCTGCTCCAAATAATCCCGATAGAACATGCACCCGGACTCGCACTGATCAACAGCGTTGCTGCTCATTATTTGCAGCTTTTAGTTATAGCACAGTTGGGACACAGGTCCATGAGCCAAGTTTTTCTGGGATTCAAATTCCAGGAACAGACCACATGAATTAAAATGAAATCCTTCCTAAAAATATTGAATAAAAATACAATTTTTAATGGCCAACCAACTAGAAAAGAAAGAGAAATTTATAAAGCCAGAAACAATCAGAGGTAAGTATAGAAACTCCATGTAATGGTTTACACTTTTGTGAACGTGTGTATTGAAGAAGAACATATTTAAAATTTTAATTATGTAGCAACACGCTCAGGCTCAGATATTCATACAGTGATTAGAGACGAAGTGTTTAATTGTATGGTTAGAAAAGATAATATAATTATTATATGTTAATGGGTCATGCACCCTTACTATAAATAATTTTCAACAAACACCAAAAAAACTGATGTGGGTCCCTCCCATTACTCCCTAAAATTTACCTGTCATCCTTCTTTACCCAATTATTCTCCAGAACCCTGGCCTGTGGAAACCATATCGACTGGTTTGTTTGCCTTCTGGATTTCGATAGGAGTTCACCAGTGGGAGTATAAGCAAGAAAAGAGTAATGGAGGGCAGAGGTGGGCATTTCCTTCCCTGGCTTCTTGTTTACAGCTTTGCCACATGCAGGTGCTTCCCTGAACTAAGGTAGGGGGCCACCCAATAGTTTTACCAGCTCATGTTTCTAACAAATGACTCTGTCTTCTCTCTGCTTCAATCATAGTGTCAGTCACTGAGCATGTCTATTACCATCCCTGAGGTATTATATTATTTTTTTTATAGTTCTATCACTTTTACAAAAATAAACTCTATTATTTAGAGTAGTTTTTAGGTTTACAGAAACATTGTACAGAAGGTACAGACAGTTTCCATTTCTCACTTTCTCCCAATTTCTTTGTTGTCTTACATTAGAGTGGTACTTTTGTTACAATTGTATTATACAGAATAGTTTTACTGACCTAATAAGCCCATGTTCCATCTATTCATATTTTCCTCCCTCCCTCAGAATACCTGACAACTGCTAATCTTTTTACTATCTCCATAGTTTTGACTTTTCCAGATTGTAATCTTATTCCTCTTAGCATTATACTCCACAGGTCCATTCATGCAAGTCACAAAGGGTAAGATTTGCTTCTTTTTCACAGCTGAGTAGCATTCCATTGGGTAAATGTACAACTGCTTTTTTATCCACTCATCTACTGATGGAAAGTTGAGCTGCTTCCAAATCTTGGCTGTTATAAATAACCCTGCGATGAACACAGGAAAGCCTATATTCTTTAAAATTAGGGTTTCAGGTTTCTTTGGATATGTCCCAGAAGTGGAATCATTGCTTCATAAGGCAATTCCATTTTTAATTTTTTGAGGTAACTCCACACTTTTTTCCAGTGGCTGGACCAATCTACATTCTCACCAACATTACTTGAGGGTTCCTTTTTCTCTGTGTCTTCATCAACACTTGCTTGATGATAACCATTCTGACAGGTGTGAGGTGATGTCTCACTGTGGTTTTAATTTTCATTTATCAGATGATTAGTGACTCTGAGCCTCTTTCCATATGTCTATTGGCCATCTGCATGTCTTCTCTGGAGAAGTGTCTATTTTGGTCCTATGCCCATTTTTTTTAATTTGATTATTTGGATTTTTGGTTTTGAGTTGTATGAGTTCTTTATAATTTTTGGATATTAGATATTAACCCTAATCAAGATATATAATTGACAAAGTAGGTTGTCTCTTCATTTTATTGATGGTTTCCTTTGCTGTGCAAAAACATTTTAGTTTGATGTAGTCCCATTTGTTTATTTTTTCTTTTGTTTCCTTTGCCTAAGGAGACATATCAGAAAAAATATTGCTTTAAGAAATATCCAAGCTTTTACTACCTATGTTTTCTTTAGAATGTTTATGTTTTGAGTCTAACATTTCACTCTAATTCATTTTGAGTTTATTCTTGTGTATGGTTTAAGAAAGTGGTCTAGTTTCACTTTTATCAAGTACCTGTCTAATTTTCCCAACACCATTTATTGAATAAACTATCTTACCCCTTATATGTTCTTGCCTCCTTTGCCAAATATTAATTGACCATAAAGGTATGGGTTTATTTCTGGGCTCTCTATTCTGTTCCATTGATCTATGCCTATTTTTATACCAGTACCATGCTGTTTAGATTACAATGGCTTTGTAGTATAGTTTGATATCAGATAGTGTGATTCCTCCAAATTTGTTTTTATTTCTCAAGATTGCTGTGGCTATTCAGAGTCTTTTTTGTTTCCATATAAATTTTTGGATTATTTGTTCCAGTTATCTGAAATATGCCAATGGCATCAAATTATGTTGAATCTATACATTGCCTTGGGTTGTATGGGCATTTTAATTCTTTCTATCCATGAACATGGTATATACTTCCACTTATTTGTATCTCCTTCAATTTCCTTCTTCAGTGTCTTATAATTTTCTGAATGAAGGTTTTTACCTCCTTCGTTAAATTTATTCCTAGGTATTTCATTATTTTTGATGCAATCATAAATGGGATTTTTTAAAAATTTTCCTTTCTGATAGTTCATTACTGGTATATAAAAATGCAACTGGTTTCTGAATATTTATTTTATATCCTGCTACATTACTGAATTCATTTATTAGTTCTAGCAGTTTTTTTTTTTTTGGTGGAATCTTAAGGTTCTCTATATATAGTATCATATCATCTGCAAATAAGGACAGTTTTATGTCTTCTTTTACATTTTGGGTACCATTTATTTTTTCTTCTTTTCTGATCGCTGTGGCTAGGACTTCCAATACTATCCTATCTAATAAAAGAGTAATAAGCAAATTAACCATCACTCCGCTACACCCACAAGCCACGCCCACAAGCCACGCCCACAAGCCAATCAGGAACGAATATGCAAATAAACACAACCAAGATGGCTACGGTCACAGAGAGCAGGAGGGAGGCTTGGGTTTCCCTGGCAATGGAGGAAGCCAAGCTTTCTGCCTGCCATTGCTGGCCTAGGCCTCCACTCAATGCTACAAAGTTTCAATGATAGAAGATACATAAACCCAAACAGAAATGGCGGCAGCCATGGAGCTGGAAAGAGCAGAAGGCTAGGGTTGCCCATGGCGATGGAGGAAGCCAAGCTTTCTGCACACCCTGGCTGGCCCAGGCCTCCGCTTAAGGCTACAAAGTTTCAATTGTAGAAGATAAATAAAACCCAGATCCCAGGGCCTCCGCTTGGGTCACCAGTGGGCTTGGCCGGCCTGCAAACCACCACAGGCCCCTCACCCAGGCCTCCCCATACCCCAAGGGAACCCCCACCCTGATGCGGGACACCCTTCAGGGCAAACCAGCTGGCCCCCACCTGTGTACCAGGCCTCTATCCTATCTAATAAAAGAATAATATGCAGATTGACCATCACTCCAACACACAAGATGGCTGCCCCCATGTGGTCAAAGATACTGCCCCCATGTGGACACAAGATGGCCACCACAAGATGGCCAGCAGGGGAGGGCAGTTGGGAGGGACCTGGCCTGTAAGGGAGGGCAGTTGTGGGTGACCAAACCGGCAGAGGAGGGAAGTTGGGGGCAACCAGGCCTGCATGGAAAGGCAGTTGTGAGGGACCCAGGCCTGCAGGGGAGAGCAGTTAGGGGGGACCCAGGCCTGCAGGGGAGACAGTTGGGGGGGGACAAGGCCTGCAGGGGAGGGCAGTTAGGGGTGACCAGGCCTGCAGGGGAGGGCAGTTAGGGGTGACCAGGCTGGCAGGGGAGAAGTTAGGCATCAATCAGGCTGGCAGGGGAGTGGTTAGGGGGTGATCAGGCTGGCAGGCAGAAGCGGTTAGGGGCAATCAGGAAGGCAGGCAGGCAAGCAGTGGGGAGCCAGCAGTCCTGGATTGTGAGAGGGATGTCTGACTGCCCATTTAGGAATCGGGCCTAAATGGGCAGTCGGACATCTCTCGAGGGGTCCCAGATTGGAGTGGGTGCAGGCTGGGCTGAGGGACATACACCCCCATGCATGAATTTCGTGCACCGGGCCTCTAGTGTTGAATAAAAGTGGTGAAGGCGGACATCCCTGACTTGTTCGCGAATTTAAAGGAAACGCTTGTAGTTTTTGCCTGTTGAGTATGATGTTAACTGTGGGTTTGTCATACATGTCCTTTATTATGTTGAGGTGTGTTCCCTCTATTCCCACTTTTCTGAGAGTTTTTATCATAAATGGGTGCTGGATTTTATCAAATGCTTGTTCTGCATCTATTGATATGATCATGTAATTTTTATCATTCATTTTGTTTATATGGTGTATCTCATTTATTGATTTGTGGATATTGTACCAAACTTGCAATCCAAAATAAGTTCCACTTGATTATAGTATATAATCTTTTCAATGTATTGCTGGATCCAGTTTCCTACTATACTGGTATTGAAGATTTTAAAATTTAAGTTCTTCAGGGATATTGGACTATAAATTTATTTCTTTGTAACATCTTTATCTGGTTTCGGAGTTAGGATAATGCTAGCCTTGTAAATTAAGCATAGGCATTTTCCTTCCTCTTGAATTTTTGGAATAATTTGAGAAGGATGGGTGTTAGTTATTCTTCAATGTTCGGTAAAATTCACCTGTAAAGCCATCTTATCTAGTACTTTTGCTTGTTAGAAGTTTTTTTTATTGCTGCTTTGATTTTGGTGGTTGTAATTAGTCTGTTCAGATTTTCTGTTTTGTCTTTTTTTTGTTAATCCTCACTGGAGGCTATTTTTTACATTGATTTTTTTTTTTTTTTTTTTTTTTTTTTTTTTAGAGAGAGGGGAAGAGAGAGAGAAATATCAATGTGAGAGGGGCACATTAGTTGGTTGCATTTCCACACATGACCTGACCTGGGCCCTTGGCCAGGAATTAAACCTGTGACCATTCAGTCCATAGGCCAATGCTGTAACCACTGAGAAAACTGGCCAGGGCAAGATTTTCTGTTTTTTATTGATTCATTTTTGGGAGATTGTATGTTTCTAGGAATTTAGCCATTTCTTCCAGATTGTCCAATTTTTTTGGCATATAGTTTTTCATAATTTTTTCTTACAATCTCTTGCTATTTTGGTGGAGTCAATTGTTACTTCTCTTTCATTTCTGATTTTATTTATTTGGGTCTTGTATCTTTTGGTGTTGATGATTCTGATTAAAGGTTTGTCAATCTTATGTTTTTAATTATCCAGTTCTTGATTGATCCTTTGTATTGTTATTTTTTAAGGTTTTGTTTTGTCCACTTCCGCTCAGATCTTTATTATTTCCTTTCTTCTGCTCATTTTGGGCTTTGTTTGTTGTTCTTTTTCAAGTTCCTTTAAGTATAAAGTTAGATTGTTTACTTGAGAAGTTTCTTATTTCTACAGGTAGGCCTATAATGTATGAATTTATCTCTTTGGACTGCTTTTGCTGTGTCCCATAGATTTTAAATATTATTGTCTTTTGATTTCCTACAGTTTGTCTAAATCTTCTAATAATACTTTATTATTTTTATCAAATATTCTAATACTGGAGACCTAGCGCACGAAATTCATGCAGGGGAGGTCCCTCAGCCTGGCCCGCACCGTCTCCAGTCAGGGACCCCTTGGGGGATGTCCGACTGGCCGCAGTCGGACATTCCTCTCACAATCGGGGACCGCTGGCTCCTAACTGCTCGCCTGCCTGCCGGCCAGGTCGCCCTCCAATCACCCGCATGCCAGCCTGGCTGCCCCCAACTGCCCCCTGCCTATTGACACTCATATGTTCTTCCAATTTTCTGCACCCAGAGGGGTCAAGTCCCTGGCTGAGGAACTTGAACCCAACAGAGGGTCACAGATCCGATTCCTGGTCAAGGGCACATACATGGGTTGCAGGTTTGATGTTGGCCATGGTTTGGGTGTGTGAGGGAAGCTGTTAGGGTCACAGAAGGAGGTATGCATGAAGCCAAAAGTGGTAAAGAATTATAAATTTACTAGTGGCCCAGTGCATGAATTCATGCACATCGAAAGGAAATTAATTAGAAGAAATATTTTAATATTGCTATTCACCCTTTCTCTATAATAGAAGTGTCAACCAAATTCACGATCAACAATGACAGATGGAAACACATGCATGCAATTGGCGCCAGCGAGAACTTTATGTACATAGATAAACTTGCTTAATTAGACCTGCTTTCTGATTTAGCTAAACTTTTCCCAGCCCAGTGAAGCACCCCAACTTATCTTTCAGGTAATTGTCAGAAACACAGCAGTAAATATTAACATGAAGCAGATTATTATTGTATATCATGCAGGGAGGACACAGGTGAAATATTTAACTGTAAAAGTGTTTGACTATATTCTGTTCAGTGAGAAAACCTAAAGTCATTTTCAAGGTCTACCATTTCTTACTTCTTTTCAGTTGGGTGAAGTTTCTAATCTTTCCAAATCTCTGTTTTCCAGCTAATCAAAAGAAAATAAGATTCCACCGAGTCTCCTATCTACCTACTCCAGGATTTCTGTGAGGATCAAATGAGATGAGGCATGTGAAAACGCTTCACAGACATTTGTTTATAATGCAACATGTTTCCACCTGGCTATAAAGCAAGTCGTGTTCCTGGACTGAAGAAACTCCAAGGAGGCTAGTCGCTAGGGAGAGGAACCCAAGCAGTATTACATGACATCAATACCTGGTGGCCACAGTCACCTTTTCTGGGCGCGGCTGAGCTGTGGGGTCACATTTTGCATCAAGGGGTTTCGGCAGCATTGGCTGCGATTTGGTTGCCTTTTGGTCCAGTGTGGTGGCGGGGCCTGTGTCCCACTTTGAGGAAACGAGTATTGCTTTGTGGGTACCAGGTCCGTGGTGCCATTTCTCTGTAAATGACCTGTGTGCATTACAGAAGCTCCTTCGTTAAGCATCTGCCTCCTGGTGATCAGTGTGCATCATAGTGACCGGTCAGATGTTCAGAGGGACACTTAGCATATTAGCCTTTTATATATATAGACTAGAGGCTTGGTGCATGAAATTTGTGCATGGGTGGTGGGTCCCTCAGCCAGACCTGCACCTTCTCTGGGAGCCGTCAGGAGACGACTCCAATCCAGCAGCCCTGATGGATTAGGCCCACTCCCCATGGTTCTCTGCTCTCTGTAGGGCCTGGCTGCTATGTGCCCACTGCCCAGAGGCTCTCCACAGCCTTGGTGGGACGCTTGCCTCATTGCCGTGGCAATGACGCAAGTGTCCCGCCCTGGCCACTCTGAGCACACACACACCCTGCCCAGAGGCCCTCGGTGGCCGGGGCAGGACGCTTGCCTCATTGTGGGCTTGATCCCCAGTTGGGGGCATGCAGGAGGCAGCCAACCAGTGAGTCTCTCTCACCGATGATGTTTCTGTCTCTCTTTTCCACTCCCTTCCTCTTTGAAATCAATGAAAAAATATTAAATTTTATAAAAAAGAAGAATGCATAAAACAAAGAGAAAAACAGCCATTATCCCAACCCCTTGAGATTCTGTTTCCCAGCAAGTGTGGACAGTTTGGCTCAAGTAAACTCATAAAAGTTCTCTACGGGTTTGAATGTTTTTACATTAACACGATGTATACACCTGCTGGTTTCTGAGGGTGAAGCAACAGAATCAGTCCATGAGGTCTGCTGTGAAACTGTGGAGGAGTCTGTTTTTGCTGTCTAAAGCCAGGTCACATTTAGAAGGAGTGTAGAAAACCGGAATTGGGATTTACAAAGAGAAAACAGACAGAAGTGAACAGAGGGATGCTCCTGTACTCTTTTCCACCCAGCCAGGCAGGTTTCTCAAACATCCTCCATCCCTGAAGTTGGTGAGCTGTGGCCTAAGGGTAGGGGAATCAGACCAGGTCTGAGTCTCTGATGTCTCTGGAGAGCTTTCTGCATTTGAATGAAGCCTTGGAGTGAGATCCATTGGTATGAATTGCCCTGACCTCCTCTCCTCCCGCTTGCTCCCTACCCCACCCCCTTCTCCTTAAGCCCAGGATCTGTCTGCTCCCAGCTGCCTCCCCCAAACATGCCAGGTGCAGGTGGATCCCAGAGAGTGGGCACTGCTCCCCATAACAGCGCCAGCTCCGGGTCCCAGCACCCTGCAGCCTGTGGTGCTGTGGTCATAGGGACAGCAACATCCAGCAATGGCAGGTCCTCAGCCTTCCTCCAGACACAGAAGAAAAGACAACCTAAGCAGCAAGCCTAAGGGATGGCCAGGAGGGATGTGCTTGCCGAGTTTCCATGTAGAAGGCCATGCATGTCCGCTGCCCAGAGGCCCTCCGTGGCCGGGGCAGAATGCTCACACTGCCCGCTCTCAGCGGCCACCCCCCCTCAGCGGCCGCCCCCCCAGGACTGGGGGACTCCGGCGGGGATGAGGGGATTGGGTGTCACCATCTTGTGGCTATGGGTGCTGCCATCTTTGTGACAAAGTTACGGTTAATTTGCACATTACCCTTTTATTAGATAGGATAGTCTACACTGTGGTAGCAACTCATAAAATTAGTAAACTTTAAGGTAAAAGTGAGGAAATTACTCCAGAATGCAACTCTAAAAAAATAAAGAAACAAAACCATAAGAAAGAAGTTCAAAGATATGGAAGTCAGCATAAGCATTTCAACATTAGTCTAAAATAAATTATAAAAAAAAAAACGGTAGTATATCCTATTGTTGTTGGAGAATTGCTCAGGTGGGATTTCTCCATTGCTTGTGGAAGTGGGGTTCTTGAGATTTCTTGAGAAAGAATTTTCTAAGACTTCCATGGGAGAATGAGATGTGGTAGAAAGGTTTATTCGTGTGAAGTAATTTCCCTGGGTTTCTGAAACCCCATTTCCCTTACACCAGTCCAACTCATTGTGTGTGGGTTCTGCATGACCATGAACCACATGGGTGAATGCAGGGGAGCATGCCCCCTAAAACAGGAGAGCCAGGAGCACAAGAGGGCCCAGAGAGGGCCAAAAGAAGGCATACTCTTTGTTCAGGAGCTTAAATACCAAATCTTCCCAAGCTTGCAGTGGTCATACCTACACGCTTACTCTAGCCAATGTCCTGTTCCCAAGTATGGCTGACAAGCACCTTCCCATGTCACCTAGACCTTACTAAGTGTGTGTCTATTCTCTAGTCCCTTCCCCAGTGATCTTTGGGGAGCAGACCTGCAGGGTGTTAAACTGCAGCTTCCTAGCACAGCTGTATAAATGGCATGCCTATGTTATCTGTCCTTCCCTCCTTTCCTGTTATTAATACTCAGGTTATTACAACAATATCACTATTATCCTATATAATGAAGAGGTAATATGCAAATTGACCCTCATGCCTCACAAGAGTACACTTGGGAGTCCATTCTGTGGGACTCTTCCCTCTCCCCACATGGGAGTCTGTACTTGTTCTTCAATAAATCTCCACATTTGCTATATCACTTTCTGTCCGTGGATTCATTCTTCAATTTTGGCAGACAAAGAATCCAGGTTCAGTCCAAAAATTCGGTATCACTAGGGGAGGAAAAGTCACCCTGGGAGTGAGTTCCCAACCTACAATTGATTGTCCATTGTTGGTCACCTGGGGCTTTCAGTCTTGGTGACCTTCTGTGCCTGGCCCATCCTTCTTGCTCTGCTCATGTCTGTCTAACTGCCGACCTCACCTTTTATCTACTATTTACACTAGGATCAAATTTTCAGTTCTCTTTCCTGTAAGTAAATGACTTGCTTAACATTAGATGATCACACTAAACCATCTCACACAAATGTGGGGATAATTCCTTCACTGCTCCTCTTCTGCTTTTCTTTCACTTTGCCTTGCTGTTAACTAACTAGAGCACTTCTCCAATCTCTAATTAAGCCATTCAACACATGGTTTAGCATCATAATATGTAGAGTGCTTTTATCATTACAGGTAAAGCAATAAGAATGTGGTTAACAGTATTCCTTTCTGCAGTGGAGGAAAACAGAGCCAGATGGGGCTGAGCCATTTGTTCCTAAGTCTGAGGCAGTTCCTGGCGACAGATGGGTAATGAATACCAAAGCCATCGGAGTTGACTGTCCTTATTGTATTACTTAATACTTGGGTGATTGCTTCACTGTTATCACAGGAAGGAAATAGTAAGGTCTTTAAGGAGAAGTGTTTTGGATGTTCTGATTAAGATTGCTTAGAAACGGCTAATATAACTCTCCCCCTTTAATTTTAACTTACATTTCTCTACCATAGAGGTAAATGGCATAAGAAGACAAAAATCTATTTAAGAAAAGGCCATGGCTTGGATTTCATTCCCAGGGAGTAAGATAGAAACATGCCTAATGATTCCAGAATGTTCAGGTTGTCCCTTGTTCTGCCCTTCCATTCTCATGCCCTGCACCTACCTCCAGTCTCTCTTGCCTACACTGAAATCTGACATTATTTTGGGGGTGGAGGTCACATGCTTGTTTTCACACAGGATGAAAAACACTTTAAGAAATAAAACCACTGGGAAAAGAAGCTCAGTGATTTACTCACCTTAAGGAATAAATGAGTGACATTGTTCTAAGGTTATTTTAGATGGATAAAAATGTACTAAGTGTATTTACACAAATGGAAGATTATAGAAGAGAAACTGGTTCAGGCAACAAGGTCAAACTCAGAGTTTGACTGGAGCCAATAAACTTACAGTTTTATCAGAAATCGTGAATACACTAAAATACTAATATACATAGTTTCCTATTTATCATATCTGAGATGAGGCCTTATATATATGACACATTCAAGATCATTACTGAGTGCATTGGTGGAATGAAAATGAATCTTTACTACTGTCATTTTATGATGCATGCTAATGACTATTTGCCATAAGAAAATGAAACAAATAAACAAAAAAGCAAAAACAAAATTTGGGACTAAAAGTAATCTAGGTTAAAACCTCAGCTCAGCCCAAGTCTAGATATAGTAGTTGTAGGATAATGTCTTTGAGCCTCTGATTTTTCATCTGTAAAATGGGGATAACGTGCATAAGAAATATTGAAGATTAAGAGCTGTCAAAGATTGCCCTGACCAGTGTTGCTCAACGGTCAAAGAACTGGCCCTTGCACCAAGCGTGTGGGGACTCTGACCAGAGTATGCTGGAGGTTAAAGGACCACTCGCCTTTACACATGCATGCAGGCAAGGACACAGCAGTATTCTTAGGTTAAAGGCCCCTTTGCCCTACGCATGCACGAGGGCAATGACTCAGCAGTAGCACTATATATGCTGCACAAGTGCACCCTTAAGTAACCAGCTTATGTTAATGTAGCACGGACTTCACTAATTGGCAAGAGGCCTCTTATGTTCGAGTGTGTATATAAGGTGCCACTGGCTGCTTTGTTCATAATAAAGCATGCTCCACCTACCTGCTGTCACTCCTATGTTCTTCCAATTACCTGCACCCAGAGAGGTCAGGACCCTGACTGAGGAACTAGCACCCTACACTTTATGTAGTCAGCAAGACTGGGAGCAGGTTGAGGCATTACTGCCAGAGGCATTAGAGAAGGCTTTGTTGTCCCTGATGGAACAGATACCCAAAGACCAGCAGAAGGCTGCCACCAGGTAGACTGGTTACTCCTAACAGCCTCGAAACTGTAACACTGACTCGGGAAGCTAAGATACAGAAGTTACAAACCCTGGAGGAGGCATTGGAGTCTGTGCTAGAACAGGGGGTAGCTTCCCTGGGACAGGAGGAACGGGGAGAACTAGGGCCAGAAGACGGCTCAGAGGACAGTGCTACAACTGGTGTAGTAGTCCCTGTCCTACAGGTGCGATGGATAATGAAAAGGCATCTGGAGCACATCAGTTTGTGTCCCAGGAGGGTTAGGGTTAGGGTTAGGGTTAGGGTTAGGGTTAGGGTTAGGGTTAGGGTAGGGTTAGGGACTATCCTATAGCTGGTTGCCTTAGGTCCTGGGTGACCATGGCAAAATTGGGAGTGGCACAGAACCTCAACTTTAGCAAAGTGGGGGGGCCTTTTTTGGAACCGAGTACTAGCCCTCTGTGACAGGAATTGCAAACCCTGCTGGGTCCTGTGACATATGAGACCCTGTCAAGGGATGAAACTCCTACGGAGGAGATACTCCCTAGTCCGTTCCGAGAGGGTCCACCACCCCTCCCGGAGACCATGTGGTACAGGAACTGGTCAAGTAGGGGAACCCTGCTACATGGAAGGCTTCAGCTGTCTATTTGGATGCTGATGAACTGTGGTTAGATTCTGGTTCTGGGTAAAGTAGCCAGTGGGTTGAATCATGAGCAATCGGGATGGTTCTGACAATGGAGCCTGGCCCTGTGGCCATTGGGACAGATAGCTGGGCTGTCTTTAAAGGCTTGACTTTGTGACTGCCACAATGACGCAAGCAGCAGTGGAGGATAGAACATTGTCCCGTGTGGGGACAGGAAATATGGAAGGAGATATGGGAAGTAGGGACTTCCAAAGAAGCAACAAGATACCATTTGAGTTTCTCTTTTGTTTCTCAGTTTCTCTTTTGTTTCTTCAACCAGGCTAACAGTGTAGTGTTGTGGGCACACACCTATGCTCAAGTGCACAATGTCTCCCATTGTTGGGTATGCACAGATATTCCCCCAGGAGCAGCTAGTGGATTCCCATGGCACATCCATCTGGCCACCACTGCCAATTGGACATGGTTAGCTGACCAAGACTTTGGCAACATCTCCTGGGACCCTTTGTGCTGAGCCATAGAGACTCTGATCTGGCAGGACCATGGTGATATTTGCCCCTTTATAGGTTATTATGTGATCTGGAGTGGATGGAAGTGGTTGCTAGGGGAACAGGGCAAATTAAGAGAACTCGCAGGCAGGTGTGTGGAGCAGCAGTGATGCAATAATAATCGTGTTGTCAGCTGGCTGCCTCCAGATTTGTGCACTAACATAACCACTGATGTTGAGGTCTAGAAGCTGTGGAATGGGAAGTGTTATACCTGTAAATATGATGATCCCAGGATACTTATGGGTGTGTGGGAGGTTTGGATGGCTCTACCTCCCAGGGCATTGGTTGGGACAGTGTACCTGGGGTAGGCCCTATATCCCCAGGAGATCCCCCATAACTGGGACTCAGTATACCACCAGTGGCATCGAGCTAAACAAACTCCCTGGTGGTTTTACCACTT
Organism: Plecotus auritus; assembly: GCF_963455305.1. NCBI lineage: Eukaryota > Metazoa > Chordata > Mammalia > Chiroptera > Vespertilionidae > Plecotus > Plecotus auritus. The sequence goes on from NC_137776.1 coordinate 96,504,958, forward strand.
AGCTGTAATCCTTCCTGCATGAGGAACAATTAAGGTTGAGTTAGAAGTGATAGCCTTAGCCGAGTATACAGCTAAAGCCTTGAATCAGATCCGGCAAGCCCTTACCCTAATGATGGATGAAAACATGCAGATGCCCAAAGTGGTGCTGCAGACTAGAATGGCACTAGATCTGTTAGCTGCTGTACAGGGGGCACTTGTGTCATCCTGAATGTAGACTGCTGTACACATGTGCCTGACAATCAAGGGAATGTAACCAGTGCCCTGCGAGAGAGACAGGGAAATGCAGGCCATACAGCACACTCCCATGACCACCTCTGAGCTTGGTGGGACAGACGGTGCTGGCATTTGTGAGTTTTGCTTTTGGGGCCAGAATACTAGTCATAACATGTTGTAGTCTGTATTGCTGTTGTGGACTCTGTGCTCAAGGACCTGACATATGGGCCAAGGTAGCCCATAGAAACCATCTGGCGTAAGAGGTGGAGTGTAGGGGCCTTGATCAAAGTATGCCATAGATTAAAGGCCCACTCACCATAAGCATGCAGCAGGTGCTGACAAAGCAGTATTACTATAGTAAAGGTCCTTTTGCCTTAAGCATGCACGAAGGCAATGACTCAGCAGTAGCACTATACATACCGTGCAAGCTCACCCTTATGAAACCTGCTTATGTTAATGTAACACATCACTAATTGGCGTGAGGCCTCTTTTGTTTGAGCGTGTATATAAAGTGCCACTGGCCAGTCAGTTGTTGGTTGTTTTGTTTAAATAAAGCATGTCCCACTACCTATTATCACTCATATCTTCTTCCAATTTTCTGCACCCAGAGGGGTCAAGTCCCTGGCTGAGGAACTTGAACCCAACAGAGAGTCACAGATCCGATTCCTGGTCAAGGGCACATACATGGGTTGCAGGTTTGATGTTGGCCATGGTTTGGGTGTGTGAGGGAAGCTGTTAGGGTCACAGAAGGAGGTACGCATGAAGCCAAAAGTGGTAAAGAATTACAAATTTACTAGTGGCCCAGTACATGAATTCATGCACATCAAAAGGAAATTAATTAGAAGAAATATTTTAATGTTGCTATTCGCCCTTACTCTATTATAGAAGTGTCAACCAAATTCACGATCAACAATGACAGATGGAAACACACGCATGCAGTTGGCGCCAGCAAGAACTTTATGTACATAGATAAACTTGCTTAATTAGACCTGCTTCTGATTTAGCTAAACTTTTTCCAGCCCAGTGAAGCACCCCAACTTCTCTTTCAGGTAATTGTCAGAAACACAGCAGTAAATATCAACATGAAGCAGATTAATATTATAGATCACACAGGGCAAAATATTTAACTGCAGCAGTGTTTGACTATATTCTTTGCAGTGAGAAAACCTGAAGTTATTTTCAAGGTCCACCATTTCTTACTTCTTTTCAGTCGGGTGAAGTTTCTAATCTTTCCAAATCTCTGTTTTCCGGCTAATGAAAAGAAAATAGGATTCCACTGAGTCCTCTATCTACCTACTCCAGGACTTCTGTGAGGATCAAATGAGATGAGGCAAGTGAAAACACTTCACAGATATTTGGTTATAGTGCAAAATGTTTTCACCTGGCTATAAAGCAAGTCGTGCTCCTGGGTTGAAGAACTCTAAGGAGGCTAGTCGCTAGGGAAAGGAAGCTGGGAATTGTTATGTCACATCATTACCTGGTGGCCACAGTCACCATTTCTGGGCTGGGCTGGGCTGTGGGCTGCATTTTGCACCAAGGGGGTCTTGGCAGCATTGGCTGCGATTTGGTTGCCTTTTGATCCAGGGTGGTGGTGGGGCCTGTGTCCCACTTTGGGGAAATGAGTATTGCTTTGTGGGTACCAGGTCCGTGGTGCCATTTCTCTGTAAATGGCCAGTGTGTGTCACAGCAGCTCCTTTGTTGAGCATCTGCCCTCTGGTGGTCAGTGCACGTTATAGAGACCTGTTGGATGGTCGGACACTTAGCACATTAGCCTTTTATATATATAGACTAGTGGCCTGGTGCACAAAATTCATGCACAGGAAGTGGGGGGGAAGCAGGGGGGGAGGGTGTCCCTCAACCTGGCCTGCACCCTCTCCAATCTGGGACCCCTCAGGGGATAACCGGCAGTCAGACATCCCTCTCACAATCCAGAACTGCTGGCTCCTAACCGCTCGCCTGCCTGCCTGATTGCCCCTAACTGCTTCTGCCTGCCAGCCTGATTGTCCCTAACTGTTCCCCTGCTGGCTTGATTGCCCCTAACCACCTCTGCCTTGGCCCCACATCCGGGACCCAGTATTCCTTCTTCCAGCCAACGACAGGCACCCGGGATCCGGGCTTCCCTCCCTCTTGTCAGCCATAGGTGCCCAGGCCGGCTGCAGTCGCAGGGTATGGTGGGCATGTGCCTTTGTCTGGGCTGCAGCCACAAGTGCTGGCACCTGGGACTGTGGGGTGGGCGGCTTCTTCGTCTACCAGGACATAGCCAGCTGCAGGTGCTGGTGCCTGGACCGCAGTTGGGTGGCTTCTCCGTCTTCCCTGGGATGCAGTGTGGGTGACTTCTCCGGCTGGCTGAGGCCTGGGATCATGGGGCAGGCGGCTTCTTCATCTCCTGGTCTGCACCTAGCCTCAGGCACTGGGGCCCGGTTTCTCCGTCTCCCCCAGGACGTGGGGCAGGCAGATGTGAGGCTTCTGCTGGTAGCTGTGGCCTGGGATCATGGGGCAGGCGGCTTCTTGGTCTCCCTGGCTGCAGTCAGCCTCAGGCGCTGGCGCCGGCCTTCTTCAACTCCCACAGGCCCGGAGCGGCTGGGGGGCAGGGCTGCCGCCATCTTTTCAGATTAATTTGCATACTCACTCTGACTGGCTCTTGGGTATAGCAGAGTGATGGTAATTTGCATGTTTCTCTTTTATTAGTGTAGATTAGGTCATCTGGAAAAGCAGATGGGCTGAGCCCCCAAATGGCTTCAGCACCCAGAAACAGGGAGTCAGAAACTTTAAAGGACTCTAGGCAGGCTTTTTTCAGCGGGGAATTCCCTGGGCAGGTCCAGAACATGGGCAAGTCCAAAGTGGAAAGATACTGGTCTTACAAATGGAATATGGTCTAAGTGAAAGGGAATCTAATTTGTGAAATGATCTAAAGATCAGTTTCTCAGGGGAGAGGATATTGATCCAATTATTTGATCTGACTTTACAGAGGCAACCAATGGATGTGTCTCTCACATGGATGTTTCTCCCTCTCTCTTTCATCTCAAAAAAAAAAAAAAATCAATGGAAAAAATATCCTTAGGTGAGGATTAATTAAAAAAAGAGTTGTCAAAGATAAACAAAACAGCTATCAATTAAAGCAGTAAAAATAGATTTCATTCAATAACTGCTGGCAGTAGGAGAATTAACTGAGTTCCATTCTGATTTGTGCAGAAGTCACTGGGCGTTTTGAAGAGAGAGTGAGGGAATAGGGAGGGTCCAGCAGGGCTCAGTAGAGTTGGGGAAGTGAAAATTAGAAAAGGTTAGTCGGTGTAAATGCAATTAGGTCAGCTGTGTCTGCCAGCTAGCAGGCAATTAAGGAAGTGGGATTCTATTTCCCTACAGAAATTGGGAGACAGTGGCCCTATCTCACTTGATGATTACTTTTCAAAGGAATGGCTTTCAGGTCCTTGAGGACGATACTTCTGAATTGTAAGAGATACAATTCACAATTGTAAACCCTTTTCAGTAATTTCTAAAAAGCGAGCAAGATTTGAGGCCTACTATCCTGTGTTGGCTGGAAGAAACAGTAAGTCCTCCTGGCAGGTGGAACTTTTCCAGGCACTTAGGTTGTCTGCACACTTATCTGACCTGGGCACTGGGGATTAGGAATTAGGATCAGTCCTATTTCCCTGGTCAAAGCTAACGAGTTATTTCTCATCTTCAACCATGGCCAAGAACAGATTGAACAAAATACACTCGAGGTGAACATCAGTACTGAATTCTCCTCCTTTAAGAAATACAACTGGGGTCCTTTTAAATATAAGGATAGTAATCTCCCTGGGCTCTGGCCCAGATTATAGCCACCTTCACTAAATAGATGGCATCATTAATCACTACCTTAACTTATCATGATCATCATTACCAATACCAGAATTATCATCAGCACTAAACTTATTTGAGCACTAAGTGTCAGATACTACAAAGATCTCCAAATGGAGGATTTTATTAAATTTTAACTGTCACACTATGTGGAGGAGCTGGTGGCAAAGCTGAAGCTTAGGGAACACTTAGTAAGTGAAGGAACCTGGATTCGAACAAGGGCCAGTATCAGACCCACCTTGGGTTTTCTGGGTGTTTGCTTCATTATATTTCAGTATACCGTGCAGGGTAGACCAAAGGCTACAACTAGAACTGAAAAGAAAAAAAAATAATAAAATAGAACCAAAGAACCACAATTGGTCCAGTTAGTATTCTTCAGAAAATACTGCTAGTACAATAATAGCTTTATTTTCTCTTCTACTGCCTTAATGCTTTATTTTTATTGTTTGTTTGTTTAGGTAAAAATTGCTTTCTGACATGTATTTGAAATGTTAGTAAGACTGTCTATGAAGCAGCTGGATTTAGTGACTGCCGTAATCCTTTATGTTCAACAGGCATTACCTGGAATGGGCATTCCAGAGAATAATTGGAAACTGGCTGCATCTGTCCAGCTCTGTTCTTTGAGCACTGCTTACATTTTCTTTTAATGAAAAAGTAAAAAATAAAAGATGTTCAATGATTCATAAAGAGTTGAAGAGCCACAAATAGAGAAAGTTTGGATGTAGAAACCTAAAATTTCATTCAAGGAAAACACTTAATCAAATTATTTGGTTGGTATTATGTAGCCCATGGTGAAGTGAAATCTTTTTGAACTGTGAGATTACAAACAGCAGCTGGAAATAATAAACTTCTGTGATCCACTTTCTTTTCCTTTTGTGTCTTTTAAAACTAGAGAGGAAATTTACACACTCGGGTTTTTTAAATACCCGTTCTTTGTCTTTCTCTTTTATAAAAAAGTTTTCTTACATATCATGTATCAAAACCATGGAGAGATTTCCTTTAAAGAAAAAAAAAAAAAAAGAAAAAAAAAGAGGAGTTTCCATATACCAAGCCGAGGTTTTGTAGCCAAAGAGAACTGAGATGAACTCTACCCTTGGTTTACTGATCACTTGTTCTATGACCTTGGACCATTATCTCTCTATATGCTCATTATGAGCATACATAGATAGGTGATAGATAGTGCGCTTGATATACATAATGTATATCTTACAGGGTGGGCAAAGTAGGTTTATATTTGTATTAATTATTTTATTATTATATTACTAGTGACCTGGTGCATGAAATTCATGCACATTAAAAGGGGATTAATTAGAGGAAATAATTTAATATTGCTATTTGCTTTTTATAATAGAAGTGTCAGAGATGAAAGAAAATTAGTAAAATGTATATGAAAACCTTCCTCCTGTCAGAGTCTGGGGCACACCACAGGACCCAGAGTCAAGTCCCCACCCACCACATGCACCTCAAAATCACGTGAGACCCAGACCCGGCCAGACCCCCCCTACCCCCATTGGGCTAGATCCAGACCTGGCCAGTCCCACCCTTGTCAAGCCCTGCTGGGCAGGGGGTGTAGTCTCAAGTACCCTGGCCTGGCACCAGGATGGGGGGCATGGCCTGAGGCCCCCCAGCCCAGACCAGGGTGGAGGGCATGCCTTGAGGTCCTCCATCAAGCCCTGCCAGGTGGGGCCACGGCCTGAGATCCCTTGTCAAGCCCAGCATCTGGAGGGGGATGCAGCCTCAGGTCCCCTGTCAAGCCCTGCTGGGTGGGGGGCACAGCCTGAGGTCCCCTGTCAAGCCCAACCAGGCAGGGGGGCGCAGCCTCAGGTCCCCTGGCCCAGTGCTGGGGTGGGGGGTGCAGCCTGAGGTCTCCTATCAAGGGGGGAGGGATGCAGTCTGAGTTCCCCTGGCCTAGCACCAGGAATGGAAGGGCACCTTGAGGTCCCCTGTCAAGCCCCATGGGGGTGGGGGAGGGCATAGCCTCAGGCCCCTGCTGATTGCTCATTAACACTCCTTATGGGAACTTGGCCTCAGCTGTGTGTGCAGCCATCTTTGTGATGGAGTGATGGTCAATTAGCATATTCCCTTTTTATTAGATAGGATAACTGTAAACCTATTTTTGCCCACTCCTATGTATATAAACCTAGATGGATATAGATACACACACACACACACACACACACACACACACACACACATATATATACACACACACACCGAGTGGCCAGATTATTATGATCTCTGAACACAAAATAATCTGACCACTAAGTGTGTGTGTGTGTGTGTATTAGAGGCCTGGTGCATGAATTCATGCATGGGTGGGGTCCGGCCAGCCTGGCCAGGGGGAGGAGACATGGGCGGTTGGCCAGCCTGCCTGCTGGTCGAACTCCTGGTCTAGGGGACAATTTGCATATTAGCTTTTTATTATATAGGATATATATATACTGTATATATACACTAGAGGCCCCGTGCATGAAAATTCATGCACTGGAGGGAGGGTCCCTCAGCCCAGCCTGCCCTCTCTCACAGTCCAGGTGCTGTCAGGGGTGGGAGGCCATCCGGTGATCAAGTAAAGGCGACACCCCATCACACCTCTGCTGTTGCTACTGCTGGTAGCGCAAGCCTTGGCTGGCCCTAGTTACCTGAGCCTTGGGCAGTCCTGGGCAGTGGGGCAGCTGCCATCTGAGGCTTGCCTGTGCCTCAGGCCAGCCTTGGGCAGCTGGGGGGCTGAGGGGCTTGTGGATTCCAGAGGCAGTCGCGCAGAGCAGCCAGGCCCACCTATGGATGGGCTCGGCCTTGCCACGCACCTGCTGCCCTGGCGGGGCTGAGGGGACTGGGCACTGCCATCTTGTGGCTTTGGGTGCCACCACTTTGAGGGCAGGGCAGTAAATTAGCATATTCCCTCCTTATTGGTTGTGGGCGCCACCATCTTTGCAATGGCTTGAGGGTCAATTAGCATATTCCCTCCTTATTAGATAGGATGTAGGTTGACATATAAATATATACAAAAACATTTGTATATGTATATATACATGGAGATAAATATATATTCTATATAACATGAAATATATATGGGAAATATGGATTGTGTATATAATTATGTCAGGGCCCATGTTACAAACCTCTCCCTTCTACATATTTCAAATGCGGTTCCCATCTATACTAATAATAGCCTAGGTGGTCGTCACGCCCTCATGCCGTGATGCCCTCACATTGTCACAAGGAGGCTGCATGCACAGTGATGCCCTCACATTGTCACAAGGAGGCTGCATGCACAGTGGGCACGGGCAGGTGAGCAGGGCTGCCTGCACGATGAGGCACATGCGGGTGGGCGGGGACTTGACACTGCATGCGTGGTGCAGAGTTGGGGCACGGTATCTGCTCTGCATGGCGAGGCCTGGGGTTCCTGTGGCTGCATGCGCCATGGAAGTGGGGCTCCCTCTGGCCTATCTCTTTGAGGCAATCCATTGAGGATCCCCGGGGTCCCAGGTCTCGAGCTATTTCGAGCACCGGGTCACTAGTTTTTGAATAAATGAATTTAATCAGGAAAAACAATTGCTATCAATTTAACTTCTATTTCTTCCAGAAATACTGGCATTTTTTAAATGACAAAAATAAAAACATTGATGCTTAGGAATGCCAGAGGGGAAGATATTTTGAGCAATTCCTGGTAAGCAAAGATCTACTTAATAAATGACAACATGAAAGCTATCTCCCAAGGCGCATTGCTGAAGGCAATCTTGAGGTCTGCAGTAATTGTAATTGCTATTGCTTTAGGCTCTTCAACAGCTGGGTGGTTGGACTGTGGCTATACTAGTAGATGATGGGAGAGTGAGTGGAGATCACTAGAAATGAAATATGCAGGTATTTGCCACACACAATCATAATATGTCCTAAGCAATTATTCCCCAAAGCTGGAAATATAATATTTGATTTTGGTTTAAGTATTTTCTCTACTTGCAATGACTGATTAATGATAGGATTGTTTCATAATTCTCCATAATGACATTATAGTTATGTATATAATTCCACTATAAAACAGTAGCTAGCATATACAATCTTCAACTTTTTTGATACAGCAGTTCAGTGAAGATAATAATTTCATCTGTATTTGAATCACAATGGGCAATGTTAAAAAGGAATGAAAGAAAAAAGGAGATAGAAATAGAAAGTAGTATCTGTCAAAAGCCTACTCAGGGAGTATTCTAGATGTGTTTAGAGCATTAGCTCATTTACTCTTCACAGTAACTCCAGGGATACAATTATGTTCCCACTTATTTTTCATAAAGGAGAGTTTAGGCATCTTGTCCAATATCATGTGCAGAAAGGTCGCCTGAGGTCATGCTGGAATTCACATCTGCACTTAAATGCCTACAAAATTAACTAACATGCAATGTGCTAGACACAGGCACTCACTTGAAGTTTGTCATCTTCCATGATGTCAGATGGGTTGCTGCTAATAGCCCTGCAAGACCTTTTCTAAAATGAACTTCCTCGTGAACTTAAGTCCCTGTGCTTCAGGGTTGTGCTCTGCCCACTTCCAGCTCCTAGAGCATTGTGACATTAAATGCAAAGACTTTTCTAGCATCTCTTGCATTATTACTATTATTATTTTACAAGTTAGATGGCATCTTATTCATACATTTTTGAAGAGGGACGAAATGCTTGTCTTGGTTTAAATTCTTGTCCCACCAATAAAATACCAGGTTGATGAATTTTGTGAATTTTGCAGCCAAAGAAGATATTTCCTTCTGGGCACAGTTCAGTGAAATTAATGTCTACTCTTTTGAAAAAGAGGATATAACATTTAAAAAAATTTACTCAATACTTTAATTTCAATAATGTGAATGCCAACATGGTAACAATAATTATTTTAAGCTAAGTGAAACATACAAAAACAAATATTAAGTCAACTCAGGTTTGGGCAGCTTGGGTATTGATTTTTAATGAAACATAAGACAAAAAGGAATACACATTCTATTTGGATTTGTTTTCTACTTTCCTACTACAAAGACACCTTTCAATACCTGTTCACAACAGCCACCAGCCTCTGTCTTAAGATAAGGGAAAGAAAATGATTATATAATGTATTGCATCTCTGGGAAAGCACATTTTTAATTTACTTTAACTTATTCCACTTAATTTGACAGTTAGAAACTTTTGCTTATTTGATTCCCAGAACTCAGTGATATATATCACTCAGTGAGCTTAATTTTATTACAGTTATTATACAAATGCTTTTGATTCATCCAAGATCATGAGGAACACCAAAGAGGCAATGTTATTTAACAGACACACTGTTAATTAGCAGTGAATTAAACAGAGATGCTACAGATAGATAAAGTCATTTGAGTTTCTTGCTGCATCTCATTCTGTTAACATGCTAATTTTGATATGTGAGTGCCAGAGCTCAGATCTTGAGATCCAACCTTTTCTTAATTATGAAGTAAATTTGCATCAGTTGTAACTTATTATCACAATATGTGTGACAATTCCCAGAGGGCCTGAGATTGAGCTCAATTTGGTGTTAATCTCACAGGAGGAAGGAAATGGTGATAAACAATTTCTCTTCAAATTACAAAGAATCTCAACTCCAAGCAAGTAAGTTGGTTTATTTTGGAAAGGAGATGTCATATCAAAAGACTTTGATCAAATCATCAGACTTTTTAAATATTCTCATAGAGATCTTTTGAACAAAGTCACATTGGATATATCAGTTTCTTAGTTCCAATGGAAGATATTAATGTTTGAAAAATATTTTCTACATTCTAATATTTACTATTACCAATACCTGGAACACATATGTAAATATATCCTATATAATAAAAGCCTAATATGCAAATCGATCAACCAGCTGAACGACCAGTTGCTATGACATGCACTGACCACCAGGGGGCAGATGCTCAATGCAGGAGCTGCCACAAGCCTGCAGACCCCAGGCCAGCCAAGGCAGGTGCCAGTGGGTGGCCTCCTGATCGCTCTGCTGGTTGCCCCACAGATTGGCCCTGATTGCCAGCCAGGCCTGGGGACCCTACCCATGCATGAATTTCATGCACTGGGCCTCTAGTTAGTAATTAATTTGAAAGTGAAAAAAATGAAATCCTTCTAGCAATAACCAAATCCAAAAATAAGAAAAGCCTGACTTCAGGTTGCCATCATTTTTTGGGGGGTTATTATATATAATTTACCATCTTAGTAAATATAGAATTTAGACAAACTAAGCATCTAAGAAAGACAAAGCTTTTTCTTGTTGTTAAATTCATGTTTATTAAAAGCACTGTATAAACAAAAATGTGTTTATTCATGCTTTTTCCTGGTCACTAATAGGAAAATCTCATCTCACAGTCTCATAGCTTTGTCTTTTTTAGTAAGCACCAGATTTGAGCACTTTAGTTGAAAAAAGAAAAATACGTTGGCTGGCAGAGCTTATGTGTAAACGACTATGTGAACAGGACTTTGAATGAGGCCAGCATTTCAGCAGCCATCAATTCTACTCAGAATGAATAAACATAGCAGTATCTTCACAGTATTTGGATTCTCTTTGGCCTTCTTATCAGTCAGCTGAGGAACAAATCAGTAGATAGGCATGGACAAGGACAGCCTCATTCTTTGAACATCCATAAAAATAAGTAGTTTCTCCAAAATAACAATTACCAAAGTTAATGATGCTACTCTATGTGTCACGGATAAGGCACTTAAATTACATAAAAATCTTTTTTGCTTGAAAAATATGGCCATTTTCACAGCCTCAAATGTAAACCTCAGTTGGTATTACCTTACATTAAGATATTCTATGTACATCATCTTTTCCTTTCCTGGGATGTAAACCAGATGAAAGTAGGAACACAGACTATCACCCATGCAGTTTCCAGTCAGAGGAAAGCTAGAGGAGTCTTGGTTATTGTTATGTATTTTTTGTTACTGTGATTTTGTCAATTTTCCCCTTTAGCTATAAGCTAGCATATGATCAGTGCTAGATAATGTGACAAAACAAGCCAAGGAAAAAAATCAGGAAATCCCACCAACCAGAAACAATCTCTGCTAATATATTTAGGTATATTTTTCCATATACTAGTATTTCTCTCTTACCATGTGATTTCATAGTCCTAATTTTACACTTTTAACTCTACCCACTTAAATTATTGATAAGATAATTTAAGTGGGTAGAGTTAAAAGTGTAACTTTTATATTCTATATTATCATATCTATTTTCTCAAATATATTCTTTCCAACAAATTTAAATATATAAATTATCTCCCAGCTTTAAAATGTGATCTATTTTAAAAACTTCACATTTACTCTTCCCCACTGATTCATTAACCATTACATACTAGCCACCACTACACATTGCTGAAATAATTACAATATTACCAAACACCACTATGCTACTAATTAAATAGCTATATTTCTCAATCTTAATATGATTTGTCTCTTGTGAAAACATTTTCCTTTGTGTGATCACAACATTCTATATTTTCTCTTAACATGCTCGATGTCCCAGGACCTCTGATGGTCCGTCCTCTACTTGGCTATTAAATGTTGACACTTTCCTGTCCCTGGTTTCTATTCTAATAGGCTCCCCCAGTCAATCTTATACACACCATTAGCTTTAATTACCACCTGAGCATAAGAGACACACAAACACGTTAATAATCCAGACCTTTTCTAAAGTTCCAAATCCATATATCTTAGAAAGTCTCTACCCTTTAAAAATTTATTTTTATTGTTTTTTAGAGAGAGAGAAAGGAAGAGGAAGTGATAAACATCTATGCAACAACAGAGCATCAATTGGCTACCTCCTGAAACCCCCTCAACCAGGAGTCGAACATACAACCCAGGCATGTGCCCTGACCAGGGATTGAACCACAACCTTTCAGTATATGGGACTATGCCAACCAACTGAGCCACACCAGCCAGGGTTAAGTCTCTACAATTTTACTTGAAAGTTTGATAAGCCCCTGAAAACTTTTGGTTTCAATTTTAACATATAAGAAGCTTAGGACTCTTCACTCCCATCCTTATATCAAGATAAAACTGAGAAAATGAAAAATCAACAACTATTCTTAGAATCATGAGAAGCCTGAAGTTTTTGGGCAAATGGCCACCCCAAAATCTGGAATGCAAGGCAAATCTGGAAAGTCCCAATGGAGACCTGCTTGCCTGAAGACACTGCTAGAACCATCCTATATAATAAAAGTGGAATATGCAAATCAACTGAACGACAGAACAACTGGTCAGTAGGGGATGGGGCAGGTGAGCAGGTGGTGCCAGGCCAGCCAAGGCGTGTGCCAGCGGGCAGAGGGAGGGGACAGCAATTAGTGGGCAGTGGTGAGCAGCAGTGGCAGAGGGACGATTGGGGGGGTGGGACTGGCCGCTCGCCATCCCCTGATTGGCCCGCCAGTTGCCTCCTGCAGAGGGAGGCCAGACTGTGGCTTGGGAAAGGTTTGGGAAAATGTGCTGACTTAAGTAAGCCATCAGTCAGACATCCCCTGAGGGCTCCTGGACTGTGAAAAGGCACAGGTTGGGCTGAGGGAGCCCTCCCACCCCAGAGTGGACAAATTTTCATGCACTGGGCCTCTAGTCCTATATAATAAAAGGTTAATATGCAAATAGACCTAATGGCAGAATGACCAGTCGCTATGATGCAGAATGACCAGTTGCTATGATGCAGACTGACTACCAGGGGGCACACACTCAACACAGCAGCTGCCCCCTGGTGGTCAGTATGCTCCCACAGGGGAGTGCCACTCAGCCAGAGCCGGGCTCATGGCTGGCGAGTGCAGTAGCAGTGGTGGGAGCCTCTCCCGCCTCCACGGCAGTGGGCCTAAGCCATAAGTCAGACATTCCCTGAGGGCTCCAGACTGCAAAAGGGCACAGGTTGGGCTGAGGTATCCCCCTGAGTGCACAAATTTTGTGCACCAAGCCTATACTATACTGATAAGAATAATTTGATGGCAATTTTGGAAAATTGTTGAAATTGCATTTGGACCACTGGGTCCACAATTTGTGGTGTCACCAACTCTTTCATAGATTTTACTTCCAGAAATCCCACCAGGTTATGACATTCTGGAAAAGGTGAAATTATAAAAATGGTAAAAAATGGTAAACTCATGGTTTCTAGAGTTTGGGATGGAAGTGGGAGGATTAAACACATGAATGTTGTAGGGTAGTGAAATTACCCTATATTAGTGTTAGAAATATAGAGTATATGATATTGTAATGGTAGCTATGACACAATGCATTTTCCAAAACCCATAGAATTGTATAGAACACACAGTTAACCTTGCTGTAAGCAAATTTAAAATATTTATCTCTTGAAGCTCAGAGGATTTCAGGATGGAATACAGAATGTGACAATTTAGTAGCATCCTATGTAATAAGAGGCTAGTATGCAAATCAATCGAATGGCAGAACAACTGGTCGCTATGATGTTCACTGACCACCAGGGAGCAGATGCTCAACGCAGGAGCTGCCCCCTGGTCATCAGTGAGCTCCCACAGGGGGAGTGCCGCTAAGCCAAAAGCCAGGCTCATGGCTGGCAATCACAGCGGTGGTGGTGGGAGCCTCTCCCACCTCCCCAGCAGTGCTAAGGATGGCCGATTTATGGCTTAGGTCTGCTCATGGGGAGCGGACCTAAGCCATCAGTCAGACATCCCTCGAGGGCTCCTGGACTGCGAGACTGGGCTGAGGGACCCCACAAGTGCAAGACTTTTGTGCACGGGCCTCAAGTACAAATATATTTCAGAATCAGCAAAAGGTTTGGAAAAATGTGCTGACTTAAGTAAACTGGTAATGAATGGTGTCTATAAGATTAAGTGCAAACCAAACTGTATATAGATACCTTCATCAATGACAGCACTTGTCATGAAGGTACAGGCTAATTCTGATAGAACTACTCTACATGTACACTGGAATTGAAAAATTATATAAATGGATGCTGGGTGGAGTAATACAGATTTCACAGCTGGAGTTGAAGCCTACATAAGCAAAAGGGATAAGAATATAATTATTCATATACACATATAAATAGTATATACTTATTATTGTATATATGGTGTTGGTATATAAATAATATATACTTATTATTGTATATATGGTGTTGGATTAGTGTTAGAAATACCATTAGTAACTCATCTCCATAATATGCATACTGTATATGAAAATATATTTTTCAGGGAAAATATTTTATTTAAAACATTAAACTGTGGGAGTGTATACTTTTTCTTAAACAGTGCTGCCTTAGCAATAGCCTGCATAAATTTGAGGCCTTCAAATTTATCAAGCAAACAATCAAGCAACTATTATTTGTTGAATACATATGCGCATAAGTCCGAATTAGAACCTGAAGGAATATGAATAAAATATGAGTAAAATATTGTTCCTGTTCTTCCCTTAGATTTGTAGGCATGTCATGTGGAGTCCTCATTTATTTATTTTTTGTAATTTTTATTTTTTTCAATTATTTTATTAAGGTATTACATGTGTACATATCTCCCCATTGCCACCCCACCCTATTCCCATACATGCCTTCACCCCCAAGTGTCTTCCATCCATTATGCTTATATGCATGCATACAAGTCCTTCAGTTGATCTCTTATCACCCCTACCCCTCCCCAAACTTCCCACAGTAATTTGACAGTCTGTTTGATGCTTTAATGTCTCTGTATCTATCTTTTTGCTCATCAGGTTATAATGTTCTTTATTATCCATAAATGAGTGAGATCATGTGGTATTTTTCTTTCATTGACTGGCTTATTTCACTTAGCATAATGATCTCCATTTCCATCCAGGCTGCTGCAAATGGTAAGAATTCCTTCTTTTTTATAGCAGTGTAGTATTCCATTGTGTAGATATACCATAGTTTTCTGATCCAGTCATCTGCTGAGGGGCACTTAGGCTGTTTCCAAATCTTAGCTATTGTAAATTGTGCTGCTATGAGCATAGGAGTGCATATATCCTTTCTGATTGGTGTTTGTGTTTTCTTGGGATATATTCCTAGAAGTGGGATCACTGGGTCAAATGGGAGTTCCATTTTTAGTTTTTTGAGGAAACTCCATACTGTTCTCCACAGTGGCTGCACCAGTCTGCATCCCCACCAGCAGTGCATGAGGGTTCCTTTTTCTCCGCATCCTCCCCAGCACTTGTCGTTTGTTGATTTGATGATGATACCCATTCTGACAGGTGTGAGATGGTACCGCATTGTCATTTTGATTTGAATCTTTCAGATAATTAGTGACTTTGAGCGTGTTTTCATGTGCCTCTTGGCCTTCCTTCTGTCTTCGTTCGAAAAGATTCTGTTTAGGTCCGTTGCCCATTTTTTTTATTGGATAATTTATCTTCCTTTTATTAAGTTGTATGAGTTCCCTGTAGATGTTGGAGATTAAACCTTTATCAGTGATAACATTTGCAAATATGTTCTCCCATACAGTGGGCTTTCTTGTTGTTTTGTTGATGGTTTCTTTTGATGTGAAAAAACTTTTTATTTTGATGTAGTCCCATTTGTTTATTTTCTCTTTAGCTTCCATTGCCCTAGGAGCAGTATCGGTGAAGAAATTGCTTTAGCATATGTCTGAGATTTCTCTGCCCGTGGATTCCTCTAGGATTTTTATGGTTTCCCGTCTTATGTTTAAGTCCTTGATCCATTTTGAGTTTATTTTTGTGTATGGTGTAAGTTGGTGGTCTAGTTTCATTTTTTTTGCATGTATCTGTCCAATTTTCCCAACACCATTTATTTAAGAGACTGTCTTAACTCCATTGTATGTTCATGCCTCCTTTTTCAAATATTAATTGAGCATAGTGGTTTGGGTCGACATCTGGATTCTCTATTCTATTCCATTGGTCTATATGTCTGTTCTTATGCCAGTTCCAGGCTATTATGAGAACAGTAGCTTTGTAATACAGCTTGAAATCTGGTATTGAGATCCCACCTACTTTATTCTTCTTTCTCGGGATTGCTGTGGCTATTCGGGGTCTTTTTTGGTTCCAGATGAATTTTTGGAGAGTTCGTTCTAGGTCTCTGAAATATGCCATTGGTATTTTAATGGGGAGTGCATTGAATCAACAGATTGCTTTGGATAGTATGGACATTTTAATGATGTTGATTCTACCAATCCATGAACATGGTATGTTCTTCAATCTGTTTACGTCTTCCTCTATCTCTTTTTTCAGTGTCCTGTAGTTTTCCGAGTATAGGTCTTTTACCTCCTTAGTTAAGTTTATTACTAGGTATCTTAATTTTTTCGGTGCAATGGTAAATGGGATTGCTTTTTTAGTCTCTCTTCCTATAAGTTCACTATTGGTGTATAGAAATGCCATAGATTTCTTGCCATTAATTTTGTATCCTGGTACATTGCTGAATTCATTTATTAAGTCTATTAGTTTTTTGGTGGAGTCTTTTGGGTTTTTTATGTACAATATCATGTCATCTGCAAATAAGGACAGCTTTACTTCTTCTTTTCCAATTTGGATGCCTTTTATTTCTTCTTCTTATCTAATTGCAATGGCTAATACTTCCAGTCTTATGTCAAACAGGAGTGGTGAGAGTGGGCATCCCTGTCTTGTTCCTATTCTTAGGGGAAATGGTTTTAGTTTTTGCCCATTGACTATGATGTTAGCTGTGGGTTTATCATATATAGCTTTTATTATGTTGAGGTATGATGCTTCTATTCCAACCTTGTTGAGAGTTTTTATCAAGAAAGGGTGTTGGATTTTGTCAAATGCTTTTTCTGCATCAATTGATATGACTATGTGATTTTTATCTCTCAATTTGTTTATGTTATGTATCACATTTATTGATTTGCAGATATTGTACCATCCTTACATTCCTGGGAAAAATCCTACTTGGTAATGGTATATGATCTTCCTGAAGCAGTGCTGGATCTGATTTGCTAGAATTTTGTTGAGGATTTTGGCATCTATATTCATGAGGGATACTGGCCTGTAATTCTCTTTCATTGTGTTATCTTTATATGGTTTTGGTATTAGGGTGATGCTGACTTCATAGAATGAGCTTGGAAGTGTTCCTTCCTCTTGAATTTTTTGGAATAGTCTGAGGAGTATAGGTTTTAGTTCTTCCTTGAATGTTTGGTAAAACTCCCCTGTGAAGCCATCTGGCCCCAGGCTTTTGTTTGCTGGAAGCTTTTTGATGACTGTTTCAATTTCTTCCATAGTTATTGGCCTATTGAGCTGTTTAGATTCTTCCTGATTGAGTTTTAGAAGGTTAAATTTTTCTAGGAATATGTCCTTTTCCTCCAGGTTGTCCAGTTTGTTGGAATAGAGTTGTTCATAGTATTTTTAACTATCCTTTGTATTTCAACGGGATCTGTTGTCATTTCACCTCTTTCATTTCTGATTTTGTTTATTTGGGTTCTCTCTCTTTGCTTCTTGGTGACCCTGGCTAGAGGTTCATCAATCTTGTTTATCCTTTCAAAGAACCATCATTTGGTTTTGTTGATCTTCTGTATTATTTTTGTGTTTGTTTTTTTTTTTTTTTTGGTCTCAGTGTCATTTATCTCCGCTCTGATCGTTATTATTTACTTCCTTCTGCTTACACTGGGCTTTTCTTGTTGCTCTATTTCTAACTCTTTGAGTTGTAGGGTTAGGTAATTTATTACCATTGTTTCTTGTTTTTCCCAGTAGGCTTGTAGAGCTATGAACTTCCCTTTCAAGACTGCTTTTACTGTGTCCCATAGCTTTTGGATTGTTGTGTTTTCATTGTCATTTGTTGCCATGTTGTTTTTATTTCTTTCTTGATCTCTCTGATAACCCAGTCATTGTTTAATAGCATGCTGTTTAGTCTCCATGTGTTTGATTTTTTTGGATTGTTTCATTGTAGTTGATTTCCAGTTTTATGCCACTGTAATCTGAGAATATGCTTGATATTATTTCTATCTCCTTGAATTTCAAGAGACTTTGCCTATGACCCAACATATGGTCTATCTTTGAAAATGACCCATGTGCACTTGAGAAGAATGTATATTCTGTGGCTTTGGCGTGAAATGTTCTGAAGGTGTCAATTAATTCCATCTGCTCTAGTGAGTCATTTAGGATAGGTGTTTCTTTGCTGACTCTTTGTTTAGAGGATTTTTCCAATGGTGATAGTGGGGTATTAAAGTATCCTACTATGATTGTCTTGCTGTCAATCTCTCCCTTGATATCCTCCAGGAGTTTTTTTTATGTATTTGGGTGCTCCTGTATTGCGTGTGTATATGTTTACCAGAGTTATTTCTTCTTGTTGGATTGATCTCTTTAGTATTATGAAGTGGCCTTCCTTATCTCGTGTTATGTTCCTCACTTTGAGATCTAATTTGTCAGATATAAGTATTACTACCACAGCTTTTTTTTCATTTCCATTCACCTGAAAAACCTTTTTCCATCCTTTCACCCTCAGTCTGTGTGCGTCTTTCTTTCTGAGGTATGTTTCTTGTAGACAGCAGATATATGGGTCATGTTTTCTTATTCAATCTGTTACCCTATGTCTTTTTGGGGGGCATTTAATCCATTTACATTTAAAGTTATTATTGATAGGTACTTATTTCTAGCCATTTTTATTCTTTACCCCTGTGTTCCTTCTTCGCTTCCTATTTCTTTTTTTCATAGCAGACCCTTTAGCATTTCTTGCATTGCTGGTTCGGTGGTCATAAATTCCCTTAGTCCTTTTTTGTCTGTGAAGCTTCTGATTTCACCTTCAATTTTGATTTATAGCCTTGCTGGATACAGTATTCTTGGATTCAGACCCTTCCTTTGCATGACTTTGTATATTTCATTCCATTCCCTTCTGGCCTGATGAGTTTCTGTTGAGAAATCAGTTGCTAGTCTTATGGGGGTTCCTTTGTATGTAACTTTCTGTCTCTCTCTGGCCGCTTTTAAGATTCTTACTTTGTCGTTGGTGTTTGCCAATTTAATTATCATGTGTCTTGGCGTCAGTCTTTTGGGGTTCATTTTGCTTGGGACTCTGTGAGCTTCTTGGATTTGTGTGGGGTTTTTCTTCCCTATATCAGGGAAGTTTTCTGTCATTATTTCTTTAAACAGGTTTTCTATTTCTTGCTCAGTTTCCTCTCCTTCTGGAAGCCCTATTATGAGGATGTTGTTTTGTTTCGTGTTGTCCCACAGTTCTCTTAGGCTCTCTTACTGCTCTTTAATTTTTTTTTTCTAGAAGCTGCTCTACTTGGGTATTTTTTCCTACCTTGTCTTCTTGCTCACTGATGCATTCCTCTGCTTCTTCTAGTCTACTCTTGATGCTTTCTATTGAGTTCTTTACAGCAGCGATGTCATTTTTCATTTCTTCTTGGTTTTCTTCATTTCCTCTTGGTTCTTACTCATATTGTTGAATTTGTCTTCCATTCTTTTCAGCCACCTTATGACTATTTCTCTGAATTCTTTCTCTGACAGGTTGCTTGCCTCCATTTTGTTTACTTCCTTTTCTGGTGATGCCTGCTTTTCTTTCATATGCGGGCTATTTCTTTTTCTCCCCATGGTCTCTCTTCTCTGGGTGTCTGGTTATGTAGTTCTCTCTCCCCTGCATTGATTTAAAGGCACAAAATACAACACAACCAGATACAACACACAAGGCACTGAACAGGAATGTATTCATGATATTAATAACCCCAAATAAAGGTGACCACCAGAGAAAGGCAAATTAAGGGATATGAGATAAAGAAGAAGAGAGAGAAAAAAAAGAAAGGAGTGCCAAAATGAAATTGGGAAAAGGAAGAAAAAGTAAGAGAGAAAAGAAAGAGAATAAGAAACAAAAGGGGAACAAACTATATATATGGGAGAAAACTCCTATAGAACAGCCACTAATCCCAATAAATGCCAGCAACGAGTACCTGGAAATGAATACAAACTACAAACAACAACTAATATCAAGTGAGGTGAGGGAAAACAGAAGCAAAAAGCAAACAAGAAAACAAAACAAAACAAAAAGAATAAGCAAAACAATCTCACAAAAAAGCCTAAAAAATCGATGTAATCAACATTCATTCAAACAACAACAAAAGGACAGAGGGAAAAACAATTTTTGGATAGTGAAGACAGAGGTGTGTATGGACTTGGAGCAGGTGATTGGAAATTAGATATATAAGTAGGGTGAAATTTTAACAGTGGGTAAAAAAGAAAGAATAGCGAAAATCTAAAGTAGGAAAAGGGTAAGAGAAACAGGACAACAAAAGGGGAAAAGTTAGGAAGAGAGTGATGGCATAAAGATAGAGTTGAGATAGAGTAAAAAGATGCTAAAAGAAAGATGAAAATAGAATGTAGAACACTAATCCCAAAGTAAAATAAAGACAAAATAATGACACTTTTTTTTTAAAAAAAAAGGTAAAATAATAGTAGTAATAATACTGATTGAAAATAAAAATGTAATAATTAAAAAGGTAAATTCAAGTGAGGAAAAAAGCGAAAAAAATAGTTTCTTAAGTAAAAGATGAAAAAAAAATTAAAATAAAAAAATAAAAAATAAAAAAAATAATATGTGCAGTAGTGAAGGTCATTCACTTCCTCTATTGTTCTGTTTGGCATGCCTGTTTCCCAGTCAGGACAGTATTGCAGTTCCCTGCATCCACTGCTCTTCAGTGTTGTAAGCCAGTCCTGATTTTTAAGCAGGTATTTGTCTTAATTTCCTGTATTCCTTTATTTGTGATTACACAAGAGTCAATTTGTGATTCAGCCCCTAGGTGGCAGTGTTTCTGGATTGACCTCCGGGTCTATAGGTCCTCTCTAGCCTGTGCTTAGATCCTGCTTTCCCTGTGGCACTCAATACAGGTTTGTGGGAGTGGGCTGCCCCAGAGCTGGTTCTCCGACAGTCACTCCCCGCTCTGATCCCCAGGTCCCAGAAAAACAACTTTCCCCTGCAGTTTCTTAGGGTGTCCCCAACTGGGTGATCCTATGTATTGGGCTTAGTAATCAGAAGCGAAGATTTGAAGAGGAAAAAGAGCAAGTGTGCGAACTCCGGGGCTGCACGCAAGTCTACGCAGTCCTTTTTTTCCCCCTTGGGTCTAAGCAGCCGGCACACTTTTAAAATTTTAGGCTGTCCTTTTGCATCAGATCAAAATGGGTTGCTTTTTAGAGATCCCTTCTGTTAGCAGCTCTGAGGACCCCCTTCCACAATCACGGATCACGCTAGCCCCAACAGCAACAGATTTTTCTAGGTGCAAACTTCCCCCGGTCCTCCAGCTCCTGCAGTGAATGCGTTTCTCTGTCCTGCCAGGACCAGAGACCTCACCTTATTTCAGGCGAAATCTGAGCTTTCTGTGGTGGAGTGTAGAGCTCCTTTGAATCCGTGTGTTGGCGCCAATTGAGGACCGGTGTTTTGGGGTTCACAGCTGTTCTGTGGGTGCCGCAGTTGCATATTTTCAGGCTTCAGATAACATCCACTTTCCCCTTCAAGATGGCACGGTCTCCGCGTCTGAGCCGGTGGCTCCGGGAGGGAACACAGCAGCAGTGGAGGCTGCCCGGTCAGTGGAGCCCTGTCCAGCGGTCCCCCACCTTCTCCTGGAGTATAACTGTCCCTTAACTCACCAATAAACACTCCCCATGCGACCCTCAGCTGCTCTTTCTATCTGTTCCGGGACAAGGCTCGGGACACGTCTGTCTATTCCACCGCCATTTTTTTCTCTCTCAGTATATGAAAATATTTATAAATGTTTATATAGCTTGGTCATAGAACACATGCTAATTTTTCTTGGTTCAGTCAGTTGTAAGGGCATAAAAGCAATGATAACTCATTTGCAACAAGCATTTTCAGCACCCAGATCTTATTTTCTAGTACTATTCTCCAATAAAAAGAACCAAGGATCCTTGGAAAATGGCTTATTCTAGGACTGGGAAAGGAAATGAATAAGATGACCACAGAGCATGTTGAAGTGTGGGCCAGAATATCAAAAAGCCTATGTTGATGAGGTTTGTCAAAGTACATAAGAGCCAACCACTGCCAAAGCTGAAACAATTTGAGCAATATAATGCATTGAATTTTATTATAATCCATGCATTCATACTGTATAAGTAAATTATTAAATCAGAGGTTTACAACTGTTGTGCCACAAGATCTTTAAAACATGCAATAATATGACTTTTTCTCTTGGATTTTCAAACCAAAAAACGACAACAGCCAATACAGTAGTAGTCATCGGTGTGAGTGAATCAAAATTATACCTTTTTTTTTTGTCAGATCAGCAAAAAATATGTTAGTTGTGCCACAGAACTTCAGTAATTAGTTTATGTGCCATGAGATGAAAAAGGTAGAAAATCGCTGGGTTAAGTAAATAAATCAGGTAGAAGAGACATAAGCCTGCTTCTAAATACAGGTCCCACATAGTGACTTCCTTCTCAGGAGTAGAGTGTGGAACAGGAGGAACCACAGGTGCTTTATCGCACCTGACAAGCACTGCCCCTGCTGGGTGATGAAGGTGGGCCTCAACAGTCACAGCTCATGTAAACAGAGTGCACCCTTGAGAAGATGTCATGAAAATTACCCTTTACCTCTGTGATCTTCCTCCCAAAACCCCATGACCACAGCCGAATCATGAGAAAAACAGACCAATTCCAATTTGGCACATCCTACAAGAAAACCTCATAAGCACTCCTCAAAACTGACAATGTCATCAAAAGCAAGGAAAATCTGAGAAAATGTTACGGCACAGAGGAGCCTATTAAGACATGACAACTAAATGTAAGTGGATATTCAGGATGAAATCATAGAACAGAAAAACAGGATATTAGGTAAAAACTAATAAAACCTGAAATAAACTCTGGACTTGAGTTAATAAGGCATCAGTTTGGTTCATTAGTTATGACAATTGTGTCTCACTATTGTAAATTGTTAATAATAGGAGAAACTGGGTGTGGGATATATTTGAACTCTGTCCTATCTTTGGAATTTTTCTGTACATCTATTTGAAAAAGTTTCTGAAATTTTTATGACAATATTATGTTTTCCTTTGTCAAGCCTAGCATTGACATTTGCTACTTCCCCAAACCTTATTAAGTCTATTACTTTAATGGGCATTACTGTGTATGGCATTTGTGGGCTTTAAAAAAAATAGCTGTATATTGCCGAAACCGGTTTGGCTCAGTGGATAGAGCGTCGGCCTGTGGACTGAAGGGTCCCAGGTTCGATTCCGGTCAAGGGCATGTACCTTGGTTGCAGGCACATCCCCAGTGGAAGGTGTGCAGGAGGCAGCTGATCGATGTTTCTCTCTCATCGATGTTTCTAACTCTCTATCCCTCTCCCTTCCTCTCTGTAAAAAATCAATAAAATATATTTAAAAAAAAAATAGCTGTATATTGAAAACATGCCAATAAATATTCTTTTGAAAACAAGGTTAATAATCTAATAATATGTATATACCATAATTTATATAACTAATGCTCTGCTAATGGAAATTTAGGCATTTTTAAAAATTGTCATTACTTTAAGTTAAAGGAGATTTATTATTTTAGATAGGCCTTTGTGCCCTTTTATTATTACTTCCTTATAATAAATATCAAAAATATAATTACTAAGTTAGCAAATAAACACAATTCTGAATCCTGATTTATGTTTACTAAATGCCACTATTCATGTATGAAATTTAGTTTCCAGCCCTACCTGTTTTGGCTCAGGATTTAAAGTGTTGGCCCATGGACTAAGGGTCCTGGGTTAGATTCTGGTCAAGGGTACATACCTTGGTTGTAGGCTTGATTCCCAGCCCTGGTCAGGGAACATGCGGGAGGCCACCAGTTGATGTATCTCTCTCACAATGTTTCTCTCTCTCTGACTCTCTTCCTACCTTCCACTCTCTCTAAAAAATCAATGGAAAAAATATCCTCCGGTGAGGATTAACAACAACAAAAATTGTTTCTAGAACTTTCAATGAAATTCTGATATCATCCTTGCATTGTGAGCGTCAACTGATGGTCATTGCAGTCAATTTAAGACCAACAGGAATTCCCAGTTTGGGATGCAGCGGAAAACAGCTCCTTTGTGACACTGCATGGCTGTGGAAACAGCACAGCTGTGGAAAGTTCTGGGGCCAGGTGGCCCTAGAGCCAGGATCCTCTCCATGGCCTGCTCCATTCTGCTCGGGTCTGCTTTGTTGTGTGTCAGTCTGCTCTGGCCTGTGCTGCTCTGCTCTGGCCTGTGCTGCTCTGCTCCTGTGAGACATCTTCAGTGTGCCCACTCTGCCAGGGATGAGCGGTCTTTAATCATCAATGGAAAGGGAAAGTGCTCCTCAAGCCAGAAGGGAGCTGACTAATATGGACAGGCATCCCCACTCCTGGTCCCTGATTGGTCTGTCTTTACACAAATGAGGACTCCAAATCCTTGCAGTTTGATTGGTCCAAAAGCTACTGTCCTGATTTGTCAGGATAGATCCACTCTGATTGGTGGAAGGTGCACAGCTCTGATTGGATAGGAAAAACCTCATTCCTATTGGTTGAAACAGGATTCCAGGAATTCCTTCATAAGGGATGCTCAGATGACAGGCGCACAGGGCAGGCAGGCAAGTCAGCCGGGAGGCAGCTGGTCAGTGCAGGCTTCTCCCTGAGGTGCAGTTTGCCTTAGAAGCACCTGTGCAGAAATGGCTGCTGGGCTCTGTTATTTAAAAATTTGAGCCCAGTTAGCCACCAGGAGCCTTACTTAGTAAGTGCTTCTTCTTCTTTTTCTTCTTCTCAGGATTCATAAGATTATCTCACTTTATTTTTTAATATAATTATAATTGACATTGAAAATAATTTAAATATATTTTATTGACATGTTTCTTACAAGAGACTTAGTTATAGAGGTATTTTCCCTATTACTTAAGAGTTTTTAATATGTTACAACTCCTCTTTATGTTATAAAAATACTTGAAAAATAAAACTTTTCTTATGACACTAGTTTTATCCCAGACTGGCATGAATTAAGAAAAACAGGTTTTTTACAAAATTAAGATGAATATACTAGGACCTATTTTGCATTTGACAGGTGGTCTAAGTAAATTGGGCATCATTTATTGCTCTCACTGTTTTGTTGCTTTCATGAGTCACCCACCTTTCAGAGCTGATTTCAACTGTTCCTTGTCAGCTGTCCAATACTCAGCCCTCAGCCATAACAATCAGATACTTGACTCAGTGAAAATGTCATATATTCTGAGTTGTCAAGATAAATTAAGAAATGCCAAATGGATACTTATCATTTCTGATTATTTTCATTATCAGAATAATTTTTAGAACATATTCACAATTGGTTGAAACTTTCTTAGAATTTTCTTGCTTTCTATTTTTTTAAAATTTTAAACATGGACAAAAAATATAGGAAAATAACAGGATGTAAACAAACATACCTACCACTAAGCCTTAAAAAGCGAGTTACTACTAACTGACTGACATTTATCTGAAGCACTTTTTTTCTTGGGGGGCAGGGGGCGGGGTATTAGTGAATTACAAAATTGTTAATGAAAAATAGTTGAAATATGTTGCCAAACTGTGAGTGCAGTTATTTTTACTGGTGAAAAGGAGTTATTTTTGTGGTGTTGAGAGAGGATAATTTCAAAAGGCACACATGTGGAAAAGTTTAAACGTGATGGCAAGATTTTATTTGGGGTTAAGGGAATTAACACACCTTTGGGGACATAGGCGCCTGTTAATTCCATTCAAACCATCCAACCCAATTTTCTGAATTTTCCCTGGCCTGAGTCAGACCCTCCTCTTAGCAAACCCTTTTCCTGGGCCTCCTGGGGTTCCTTGCCCTCTATCCAATCTGATTACCTTTCCAGTTTCCCAGGGCTGGGCCCTGCCCCTCTGTGTCATCACCCTGGCTCTCACTGCTCATGTCCAGGAGGTCGGGTAAGGCATCTGATTTCTACTGCACAGGCCCTGGCAGAGGAATCTCCCCTCCACTTCCCTCTGGGAGGTCAGACCGGGTTGGCTCCTCCAGGGAGATTTTCCTATCTATTCCCAGAAGTAAGTTTGTGAGGCCATCCTATCTAATAAAGAGGGAATACGCTAATTGACCATCACTCCATCACAAAGATGGCTGCACCCACAGCTGAGGCCAAGTTCCCATAAGGAGCCTTAACGAGCAATCAGCAAAGACCTGAGGCTATGCCCTCCTTCACCCCCGTGGGGCTTGACAGGGGACCTCAGGCCACACTCCCCACTGGCAGGGCTAGACAGGGGACCTCAGGCTAGGCCCCCCGCCCTGGCGTCAGGCCAAGGGACCTCAGGCCATGCCCCCCACCCAGCGGGGCTTGACAGGGGACCTCAAGGTGCACCCCCAGTGATGGGTTGGGGGAACTTAGGCCATGACCCCCGCCCAGCGGGGCTCGACGGGGGACCTGAGGCTGCGCCCCCCTCCTGGTGCCAGGCCAGGGGACCTCAGGCCGCACCCCACGCCCCAGCACCGGGCCAGGGGACCTGAGGCTGGGCCCCCCTGCCTGGCAGGGCTTGACAGGGGACCTCAGGCCATGCTCCCCACCCAGTGGGGCTTGACGGGGGACCTCAAGGTGCACCCCCAGTGCTGGGTCAGGGAAACTCAGGCTGTACCCCCAGCCCAGCAGGGCTTGACAGGGGACCTGAGGCTCTGCCTGCCCCTGCCAGTGGGGCTTGATGGGGGTCCTCAGGCCATGCCCCCATTCCTGGCACCAGGCCAGGGGACCTGAGGCTATGCCCCCTGCATGGCGGGGCTTGACAGGGGTTGGACTGGCCGGGTCTGGATCTAGCCCAATGTGGGGGGGTGGCCAGGTCTGGGTCTTATGTGATTTTGAGGTGCATGTGGGTGGGTGGGGACTTGACTCTGGGTCTCCCTTTTAATGTGCACGAATTTCGTGCACTGGGCCACTAGTGTTTGAATAAGTCTGTTTATTCTATTGTTCACTAGTAAACTCAATGGGATGCTGCCCTGATATTTGCTTCCACTTCCCAGATTAGTAAGCTAATTACTTATCTTTTGCTTTCAAGCTAGCTACCTATGCTAATAGGTTTTCCATGTTTCCTTGATTTTTCCAGGGCACATCTACCATTCTGAAAATAAGTTATTCCTGCTTAAAGTGTTTTTATTATGTTTCTTGAACAAAGGAGAATCTTGCAATTTTACATGGTAAGTAAGTAATAGTGTAGTAGTGACTGGTCAGTAGTGAATTGATGAATGTCATTTTTGTTTAATGTTCATTAAATAAATCAATTTAGATAAGTTCTTATAGAGAATTTCATAGACATTTTTATATCTTGGCTTAGTAATAAGAAATACATACTGCAAATTACTTTCCATTTACTATACTTCATAAAAACTTCAACATTTTCCAAGATGCTTATATGTTTTGCTTTATTGGATATAATATGCATTGGAGCAAGAACATTTTCTTCTATTTTGTACTTAATTTGAATTCTCAATAAATTTTTGAACTGAAGAGTTAGAAGCCCTGATTATGACATTATGATACAATAAAAAGTACCTTATTATTCTAGAACGCTTTATTCTAATTTTTTAATATAGTTTTATTGATTTCAGAGAGGAAGGGAGAGGGAGAGATAGAAACATAAATGATGAGAGAGAATCATTGATTGGCTCCCTTCTGCACACCCCCTACTTGGGATCAAGCCTGAAACCTGGGCATGTGCCCTTGACAGGAATTGAACCAAGGACCCTTAAGCCCACAGGCCAAAGCTCTATCCACAGAGACAAACCAGCTAGAGTGGTTCTAATTATTTAAAATACAGAAAAAAATTCAAATAAATACATTATAATAAAAGAAGAGTATTCTGAAAAGGGACCAACGTTCTGGCACACTGAAGCTGCTTTTCGGGATATTGATTTTAAGCTGTTTATTAAATAGAATTTAGACTCAAAAAGAACCATTCACCCTCCCTCCTTTCCTGCCCGAAGATTCAAATGGAGAAACCTGCTTCAGGAAGGAGATCTCAGGATGTCACCTTCAAGTAATTTGAGTTAAGTGTGGTAAATAGGAAAGCTTGCTACCCACAGTGACCCACTGGGAAATTTTTCTACCATGTGTGTTCCACCCTTGCTCAGCTGCCTGTGACACTGTTGTAATTAGCTAGTTATTAATAACAGGAAAGGAGCAAAGGGAGCAGACATTGCAGGCATGCCATTTGGGCAGCTTCACCAGGAAGCTGCAACTGCACTCCCCAGGGAACCACTGGCTGATTCCCACAAAACATGGCGGAAGGGATCCAACAAAGGGAAGATGGAGGCATGCCAGCAAAGTTGGAGTGACACAGGGCAGGTACTTTTCTGTCAGTCACACCTTTGAATAGGGATCATTGTCCAGAATGGGCGTGGCCACTGCAAGTGTACACAAATGTGGTAATACATAAGCTCTTAAACAAAGTTTTCTCTACCTTGTGCTCTTGGCTTGTTCTTAGCTTCCTTGAATTCACCCATTTCTCCTCCATAGCAATGCGGACATGTGGTCCCCACACACAAGGGACTGACGGGCTGGGAAGCTAGCCTTATGCTGGATGGACTGGGCAGATAGGGAAGGATGGTCTGCACGCGGGCTCTGATTTCAGCCCTGCTAAAGGCAAGATGGGATTTTGGCTGAGGGAAATGAAACCTGGAAACTCAGCGTTTTGATTCCATAAAAATAAAGCTTTCTTCAATATTACATCCTCCCAAGCAAGTCTAAGACATTCTTTTTCTTGGCACAGTGCAAGAAATCCACTCCTATTAATAACCGGGGGAGATGAGACCCTCTCCCCTCCACACACACCCTGTTCCCCTTCTTCTCCACATTGTCCAAAATAGCTTATATACACAATGTTACCTCACTGTCTTAGGAATTTTCATGGCTTTATCATGTCTAGTGAATTTCTCATGCACATGTATTAAACTTTGATTTTCTCCTGTTAATTGTTCTCTGTTAATTAGCCCAGCCAGAAAACCTTAGAAGGAAGGAGAAAAGGTATTATATTTTTTAGCCCCCAAAACAGTTTAGGAATATTAGTAGAGCTTCTTCTAAAACTCTATTTTAAAATAGCTGAATAAGAAAAAAGATACAATTCAGAATGAGAAAATAATTTTACTTATTCTTCTCATTGGCAATAGATTATAGGCCAGTTTTGTGTTTTTTTTTCATTTGTGGAAAGAGGATAACTTGCATTCCCAAAATATTTAACTCAAAATTTTTGTGTGTATCACAGTAACTGTACAGATAAAAATATTTTGGAAAGCAAAAAGTGATATATTGATTTGGGGCATATAACTCACAGATGAAAAAAATAAACCTTACTTTGCATTATTTCTGTAGGATTGAATATGTTTTTAAAGTTTCTCTAAATGGCATGTTGAGATAAAAATAGACATTTGGTCTGCTATGTTGGAAATTTAAACATTAATTATACTGTATTTAATACGTTTGAGAACCTATTGTACTAGCAACACTGTGATTCCTTACTCAGTAGGACAGTGTAGGATAGCTCTTCTAGCCATACACTACCAGAACATCACATGGTTTAGTGCAGTAATATTGAAACCCTTATTTCAAATTACTCAGGAAACTACTCACTGGGCACCATATTGCTATATAATGTCCCTCATATTGTGAAAAGCTGGTTTTCCTTGCCTCCATGGTGCACAGGGTCTATCTACAGCCACCCTAACCTGCTTGAAGTGGATCTCACCAACCCAGGAAAAGACAATAAATCTGCCCACCACACTTTTACATATCTTCATGTTGGCCACTGAGACCAGTGATGTCCTATTATTACTGAAGGAGAGCGGAGACCGGGCAGATCTGGTCCAGCGGGGTCTGGGAATAGAATTCTTCTGTGATGTCAGAAGGAAAGAATTTTGGGGACATACACATAGGAGGATTTTAAGAGATAGTGACAAGATTTATTAGAGAGAAAAGAGATACCACACCTTCAGAGAGGCAAAGAGCAGGCTGCCCGAGGTCCTTGCTAAGCTTCCCTGTATTTTCTTAGGTTTAGAAAAGAGCAGGCTTTATTTCCAACTATCCAAACTCTTTCCTGTCTTTTCCTGTGCCCTCTCCCCATCCCCTTTGTGAATCTTCTGGGGTTTTATGCCCACATCCTATCTGACCTTTCCCCAGGCTGGTCCCCTCCCTCTGTAAGGTCCCCATTTTGATTTCTGTTGTGCATGTTCTCAGTAAAAGGAAATTTCCTTCTCTGTGTTCTCCCCATTCATCCAGCAGACAGTACCATTTGCTCTCTGGGGTGACTGAAAAAGTCTTTCCTGCCTTCTTGGAGGCTTGGAGTGACTGTGACACTGTCCTTTCCTAATTAATCTAGCTTGATCAATTGTCTGGTTCCGTGTGCTCCCTTCCTTTCTGTTATATCTACCTAACTGTTGATGGTAGCACTATAGCCTCCAAGTTATATTAGCCAACCTTTCTTACCCTGTTCTCTTTCCAACCTACATTTCTCTCTTTCTTAGAACTGTTGTTGTTTTATTTTTATGTTTTCTTTCATTAGAGATGAGGCAATAACCTTCTTTATAAATAGGAATTTCATCACTTTTCTTCAAAAGGAGCCAGCAAGAATTATTTGAGATCTTCTGGTATACATTTAGCTTTTGAGTTGAACCTGGCAAGACAGAATCAAATACATTAGCCCTTGTGTACCTGATACTCAAAAGGTTGTCTCAATGAATCATACATGATGCTGGTTTCTCAGAGCCTAATAACATGAATGGGAAATAATATATAATATTAGATATATCCATATGTAAGCTTTAACAACTAGTATAAAGATGTGAATAATAATTACAGAGGGTTATGGCAAAGATTAATTAAACTGAGAAAAAAGTATTATGAAGAATTTCTGATTTGAATTCCAGTTCACACAAGACTTAGATAAGCAGAAATGTTAGGGAAACATCTACTTTCAATTTCATTCAGGAGAATCTTTAAAAGTATGATATGTACCAGTGGATTAATAAACATTTCCTTCTCATTAGCTGTTTAAATGCAAGGCAAAACGGGACTGATTTATAGGATAGCATTTGAGATATTTTTAGGCAGTGGAAACACTAGGGGCCTTTGCACATGAATCTGTCAATTTGAAGACAGGGCTAAAGGAAGTTGACTCTTGTAACTTTATATAGAATGACCAGAAGCTCTGAGCTGGAGGCAGAGACATGGGTTAACCTAAAAGGTAGTGGGAATAGCCCTGGCTGCTGTGGCTCAGTTGTTTGAGTGACCTTCCTGTGCACAGAAAGGTCGCCAGCTCGATTCCTGGTCAGGGCACATGCCTAGGTTGCCAGTTTGGTCCCAGTCAGGGTGTGTAGGGGAGGCAACCAATCAAAGTTTCTATCCCTCTCTCCCCTCCTCCCACTCCTTTCCTCTCTTTCTAAAAAATCAATAAATATATATTTAAATGGGAGTGGAAATAGAATTAAACTGTCCAGTGCGCCTTGTAAATAGAGGGACATGTTATGTGAAGATCGTGCTTCATCCTGGAAATGTAACTAGTCAAGTAATGCAGTACATGTAACAATGTTGTAAGAAATTTTGCAACAAAAACCCAAATAATTAAACAAAACAAATGTTCTTCCAAATTTCATTTAAACAGTTTAGAAGTATAAAGTAGAAATTCCACACTTACAGATAAGACTAAAAATCGTATCACTTATATTAGGAATATATAACTTTTCAACTATGCAGAAACAGATGAAGTTCAGAATTCAGAAGATTAAATTCAGAGGATTAGAGTTGATGGTGTAGAATTGACTAGGCAAAATAGGAATAGAAACAAGTTGTTATAAACTTATAATAAATAGCAAAGAATTGGAATATTGGGAACCTTGTCTGAATTTACAAATGAGGAATTTGAAACCCTAGACTAGAGTGTAGGCCTTCACACACCTGAACTAATGCATATGCATACACACCATATATGCATTTGGATTTGGTCTTTGGGACTATTGTTGCTTTGTCATTGGGGTTTCATGTTTCTTATGTCCGATATCATTAAAATCTCTTTATTTCATGTGGTCTTCTGTGCCTGCATTAGCAATAAAAATTTCTTATTGTTTTCAAAATACATATGCTATATATAACTATTAGTATATTAAAAAAAGAGTCATTCATATCCCAGTATTCATAACCATGTATTCTTCAATTAGGTGCTGATATGGACACCAACAATGCATGTGAGTGAACACACATCTATGCACCTAAATAAATCTTGGATAAAATACCTGACTACAATTACTATCACCCCTCCACACACACACATAGTTACAATTAATGATTCTATGGTACTAATAATCTAAGAACAATCTTCAAATCTTCACAAACTTTCCAACCTTTAACCATAAATGTGAGCATGCAACTATGGGAGCTAAAAATATTAATACTTTTCCTCCCACCTTCTAAGTTCTTCTGGCTGGGCTAATAACCAAATTAACAGAGACAGACTGACAGGGGAAAATCAAAGTCTAATACATGTGCATGGGGGATTCACACATACATGATACATCCATCAACATTCCAAAGACAGTGAGGCAACATCCTATCTAATCCTATCTAATAAAAGAGTAATATGCAAATTGACCATCACTCCAACACACAAGATGGCCGCCCCCATGTGATCAAAGATGGTCATCCATGTGGACACAAGATGGCCACCACAAGATGGCCAGCAGGGGAAGGCAGTTGTGGGCGATCAGGCCAGCAGGGGAGGGCAGTTGGGAGGGACCAGGCCAGCAAGGGAGGGCAGTTGGGGGCGATCAGTCCAGCAGGGGAGAGCAGTTAGGGGCGATTGGGCCAGCAGAGGAGGGCAGTTAGGGGGGACCAGACGTGCAGGGGAGTACAGTTAGGGGCAACCAGGCTGTCAGGGGAGGGCAGTTGGGGGGGACCAGGTTGGCAAGGGAGAACAGTTAGGGGTTACTGGGCCAGCAGAGGAGGGCAGTTAGGGGGGACCAGACCTGCAGGGGAGGGCAGTTGGGAGCAATCGGGCTAGCTAGACGTCGATCAGGCTGGCAGGGGAGTGGTTAGGGGGTGATCAGGCTGGCAGGCAGAAGCAGTTAGGGGCAATCAGGCAGGCAGGCAGGTGAGCAGTTGGGAGCCAGCAGTCCTGGATTGTGAGAGGAATGTCCCACTGCTTGGGATCAGGCCTAAACAGGCAGTTGGACATCCCTCAAGGGGTCCCCAATTGGAGAGGATGCAGGCTGGGCTGAGGGACACACACACACACACACGCACGAATTTTGTGCACCAGGCCTCTAGTCCAGTATAAAAGACATTTTAGAAAAAGGAGAAAAGGGGTATTAGATTTCAGAAGTGAGAGTGCGCTATTGACAGGTGGTTGAGGAACAGCAGAACACGCGTGACAGGAACATCCTTGCCAGGGGACTCGGAAACAATGGGGCACAGGGTTATCTAGCTAACAGGCCTTGCCTGAAGCCCTCTGTTTCCCACACAGTTTAAGATAGGCTACTAGTAAGGTGAACATGCTAAGATCTCCTTCCCCAACTGGTTTTCTTTGAATCTTTTGGGCAAAAAAAGGGGGAGGGTTAAATGTTGTTTCTGAGTCTTGTTTCTTTATAATAACAGCTTAAAATCAATATACCCCCAAAGCAGCTTCAGGGTGGCAGAGTTTTGGTTTCTTCATAAAATAATTCTCTGTTATTGCTACTACCTTAACCTTTGGGTAATTTAAATGTATGTTTTCCTGAACTCTGAATTGTTATACAGTTGAATAAAATAGCTGTTATTAATTAATTTTATGGTACATTTTTGAATAACTATGTTTACAAAGGGCTTGCTAATAAAATTTCCCTTAATTGCCATAGTAATGTCAATTAAAATAGGTTTAGGTACAAATATGATAATTAATTTCTTCAATTATTTAACACTGTCACCCAAAGCAACACTCCTCTGCCCCCTTCCCCCCCAAAAAAGATATAAGAAATGCATGGTTTAGCTCTGGCCAGTGTGGCTCAGTTGGTTGGGCATTGTCCCATGCACCAAAAGATTGCCAGTTCAGTTCCTGGTCAGGGCATATGCCCGGTTGTGGGCTTGATCCTGTAGGGGGTGTGCAGGAGGCAGTAGATTGTTGTTTCTCTCCTACATGGATGTTTCTCTTCCTCCCTCCCTCTTCTTTCCTCTCCCTCTTAAAAAATCAATTAAAAATTTTTAAAGACATACATGGTTAAACATTTAGAAGTTTTTAATATATCACGTTTGTTATAGTAGCCAGTTAGATATTAACCAAAAGGGATGGGGAACCAATCAGATGCAGATATCTGATCAAGCCTGATTAAGCTCAACAGGCATCAGGCCCACTAACAAGGGGAGGGTGAAGGTGGTTCAGGGGAAGGCTTTGCACTGGGGTCATAGGCAGAAAAAGCCCAGTTAGCAACATAAAGGGGAGAAGACAAACCTGGGAAAATCAGGGGGAAAGATGGCCTGAGAGGAGCCAGGAGAGGGACTGGCTAGTTTGAAAGAAAACCTGCTCTCTCCCAGGCCCAAGGAAATACAGTGAAACCTCTGTTCTCGAATTTAGTTCAATCCTGAAGAGAGAAGCCATTTGTTTAGAAAACGGAATCATTTTTTTCCCATTAGACATAATGTAAATGGAATTCATCCATTCCAGACCCACAAATGATTCCATTTTAAACTTGCTTCTATACAGTACATGTCTAATGCACTGTTTAATCTATAAACACGTCTTTTCTTAAATTTATCCCACCTAGTTCTAGGGGTGTCTTTCAGGTCAGTATGCAGCATCTGAGCTTTTTCACGTATCACGCTTCTGAAATGCAGCCACCGGCTAACAGCTTTACGTTTAAGGACCCTTTTCCTACCTCTTAAGTGCCTGTGGTTGTTTTGTGAGCACTTCACACCCTTAGCAACATTAGCACTCTGGATGGCCTCTTTATTTTTAACATTGTGCTAATCTTCAATTTCACCAGCAACAAAGCATTCTCTCCTTTGTTTGTTGCCTGAGAGACAGTTTTGGTCATGCATGCTAAGGTATCAGTATGAAAGGGTTGTCAGGTTGAAAACTGAAGTTTCTATCAACAACTGAGACATTTTTTTCCATGAACCATTCGGTTGAGAATAGAATTTTTCAAGATGGGAACTGAGGTTTGACTGTGCAAGGAAGCTTAACAAAGGCCCCTGTCTCTACTTGGCAGCCACGTAGGCCAGGGCACAGTGGGGATCAGAGCCTGTGCTGGCCTACCAGAGCGCTGGGTGCCGGGTGATGGCACTGCTCTCTGGGCCCTGTGGCCCCCAAACTGGACTTCTCCCGCAGGAGACAGAGCTGACACACCTGGCCATGGCTGAGCATCAGGCATGGTGTGTCTGGGGGCAGACCGACTGAGCGAACCGGCTTCTACTGCTGGGCCTGCTGCGGAAGCGCCTTTTTAAGCAAGCATCAGCATCCTGCATGCCTCTCCTTCTCTGGGGCCATAGCTTTGCTTTCTTTTCTCCTAAACTCTAAGGGTCCCCCAAAGACCCACAACCAGGAAAGCAGGGGGCTTTAAGGAGTCTCCTTTTGCATCTGTAACTCCCTTTCCTGAGTCTAGGCAGCCCGGGCTAGGCAAGCTCTCATCACTGTGATTTTGCCTCTTCTACCCTAAGCCTTCCCTTGTTTTCACTCCAATAAGTCCTGTGCTTAAAACCCTCCTGTGCATGTGCTCTTGTCTCTGAAATTCATTTCCTGTGACACCATTGAGGAACCCATCTCCTCTGGTAAAACATTGTTTTAATTCTTCAATAAGCTCTACACTTGAAAAGTTCATCAGTGTCAATACTTTTATTTTTACTTGGATATTTATTTAACATTTAAAGTAATTGTACTTTTCATTATGAAGGGTATTGTGGTTCTCATTTGGCAAGTACCATATATTAGAGTTTCAGAGGTGAAGTGACTGTCAAGTAGTAAGGCTCAGACCAATCTCTCCCTTTTCACTGCTGAGGGTTCTTGGAGTTGTGATCTCATGAATATCACATGAGAGCTTACTTTGTAAGTTATTTAACTCAATAGTTAGCGAAATTAAAGAAAATTACTTTATCTGTGCTTTTGCTTTGTTAAATGTAGATTCCATTCAGTGAAGATGTATTAACTAACTAACTCAATGTGGGATAAACGCAGGTTATCTGGGTCTTTATTCGGGTTTGAGATTACAGGTTAACATGTTTGCAAGCACTCTTGGTTCTTCCGAATGTGTCACCTCCTCCGGCCCTCTTGGGGCACACAATATCTATTTTCAATTTATTGCTTTACATTTTTTTTCTTTTCTAAATTTTTGTTCAATGAAAATTTTGAGATAATTGTAGTTTCACATGCAATTGTTACTATGAGAAATAATACAGAGATAACCTGTGTAGCCTTTACCCAGCTTTCACCAATGATAACATCTTGCAAAACTATAACACAATATCTACAAGCAGAACGACAACTTTGATACAGCCAAGCTATGGAGCACTTACACAACCAAAAAGATCTGTTATGTTACTGGTTTTCAGTCACACCAACTATTGACCCCTATATCTATCACCTTTTTAATCCCTGGAAAAATACTAGTAAGCTCTCCATTTTTATAATTTTGTCATTTCAGAATGTTATATAAATAAGATCACACAATATGTAAATATTAGGTATTGGTTAGTCTTACTCAAAATAATTTTCAGCCCTGGCCAGTGTGGTTCAGTTGGTTGGGCATCCTCCCATGCATTGAAAAGTTGTCAGTTTGATTCCTAGTCAGGGTGCATGACTAGATTGGGGGCTCAATTTCTGGTGGGGGACTTGCAGCAAGCAGCTGATTGAAGTTTCACTCTAACATCAATGTTTCTCTCTCTCACCATCTCTCTTCTCTCTCTAAAAAAAGTCAATTAAAATGTTTTTAAAAATAATTTTCAGCTTATCAGATTGTTGTGTGTATCAATATTTTATAACTTTTTGTTGCTGAATAATATTCTATGCTATGGATATACCAAGACAAATAATCTGAATTGTGTTACACTTATTAAAGCAATTGAAACTGCAGGGAAGACATTTTAAACACAGAAAGCTCAAGATATTCAACATTATTCTTACAAAGATGTATAAAACTAATGACAGAGAAAAGTGTCTATATCTAGAAACAGATCTACACAAACACACTTTCTGGACTTGTGACAAGGTTCCATTGTAGTTAGTGGGGTAAATATTTTATTTTTTAGAAAATTGTGCTGTAACTAAGAGAAAAAAAAATCTATACCTTACACCATAAATTAAAAATCCGTTCCAGATGAACTGAAGATGTATATGTGAATGAAAGGTGGAAAAATAAATTAAAACTCTAGATGTAAACAAGATAATATCTTCTTGACCTTGGGTCAACACTTTCTTTTTAAAAGACACTAACCATGAGAAAATAAAAATGTAGATGTTGAGATTCAAGTTTGGTCGTGTGGGGGAGGGCACAACACAGGAAGACGGAGCCAGTCAACAAGGAAGGAGGATGGCCCAATCCTGGGGCAATGGTGGCCATCCCTCCAGCCCTTGTCTCCAAGCCACACAATTCCATTTCTCCCTGTACATCTCTGGCAATACCCCCAAGCCACTGTCGCTCCACCAGAATCCAAGCCCATCAAGAGATTTGAATAGACAGTTCATAGAAAAGAAGTAGATGGCTATTCAATATCCTATATAATAAAAGCCTAATATGCTAAGTGTCTGACTGTTCGACTGTTCGACCAGTCGCTATGATGCGTACTGACCACCAGGGGGCAGACGCTCTGTCCAGTAGGTTAGCTTGCTGCTGGGGTCTGGCCAATCGGGACTGGGTGAGATGGGCTGGACATACCCTGGACCCCTCCCTCGGCCACTCCCCGGCTGGTCAACCTACTGTGGTCCCTCCCCTGCCAGCCGGCTCCAATCGGCCCCAATAGGGACTGGGCGAGACAGGCCGGACATGCCCTGGAGCTCTCCCGCAGTCTCTCCCCAGCCCTGATCATGCACTGGTGGGGTCCTTTGGCCTAGTCTGCACCCTCTCACAATCTGGGACCCCTTGGGGGATGTCGGAGAGCTGGTTTTGGCCCAATTCCTGAGGGCCAGGACGAGAGACCCCACTGGTGCAGGCCTCTAGTGTGTGTGTGTGTGTGTGTGTGTGTGTGTGTGTGTGTGTGTGTTTGTATGAATGAGCAGACAAGCCACAGAATTGGAGAAAATACTTGCAAGAGATGTATCTGATGAACAATGATTATTCACAATATACAAAGAACTCTTTTTAAAAAATATATTTTTATTGATTTCAGAAAGGAAAAGAGAGGGAGAGAGAGATAGAAACATCAATGATGAGAGATATAATTAATTGGCTGCCTCCTGCACACCCCACACTGGGGATTGAGCCCACAACCCAGGCATATGGCCTGGCCAGGAATCAAACTGTGATCTCCTGGTTCATAGGTTGACGTTCAACCACTGAGTTGTGCCTCCTAGGCCTGAACAATGAGAAAGTCAACAATGAGAAAACAACCTAATTTAAAATGAGCAAAAGACCTGGCAGAAGATATATAGATAGCAAATAAGCATATGAAATAATGCTCCACATCCCATATGATTAAAGAATTACAAATTATAACACCACACACCTATTCAAATGACCAAAATGCAAAACTGTGATAGCACCAAATGCTGACAAAGATGTAGAAAAACAGAAACTCTCATTTATTGCAGTGGAAATGCAAACTATTGCAACCACTTTTTGGAAAAAAGTTTGAAAGTCTCCTACAAAACTAAACATTCTCTTTACCATACAATCTAGCAATTACACTCCTTGTTTTTTATCAAAATAAGTTGAAAACTTATGTCCATACAAAAATCTGCACAGATATATTTATTGCAGTTTTATTTATAATTGACAAAATTTGGAAGCATCCAAGATGCCCTTCAGTAGGTAAATGAATAAATAAACTTTGGTACATCCAGACAATGCAATAGTATTCAGCACTGAAAATAATTGAGCTATCAAGCCATGAAAAAACATGAAGGAACCTTAAATGCTCATCAGTACGTGAAAGAAGACAATTTAAAAAGGCTTCATATAGTATGATTTTAACTATATGACATCTTGGAATGGGCAAAACTATGGAGAGAGTAAAAAATCAGTGGTTGTTAGAGGTTAGAAGGTCAGGAAGATAAACTGCGGAGCACAGATGTTGTGAGGGCAATGAAACTACTGTATGATACGGTGATGGTACAGATGCATGTCGCTGACATTTGTCTGAACTCACAGAATGTACACCACCAAGAGCAAACTGTAACGTGAACGATGACAAGTTGTTTCAATGCAGGTTCATCAACTGCAGTACAACAGCAGTCTAGTGGAGGATGTTGAGAGCGGAGGAGGCTATGCCTGTGTGAGGAAGGAGCGGGTATATGGGAGCTCCCTGTACCTTTTCCTCAATTTCACTGTGAACCTAAAACTGCTCTACAAAATAAGTCTACTAAAAAGGCTATCCTCACGCATGGTAATGGACACATAAAATAAAACTACTGAAATGTATCTTTCAAGATCTGATTAGCAAAAAACAAAAAAGCATGGTAACTGTTGGTGAGGCTGTGGGAAAACGGACACTTGCTTCCTCCACTGACTAGCTTGTCAGATTTTATAGCCCCAGTAGAGAAAAGATTGGCAATATCTCTCAAAATTACAGTGTCACCCTGGGGGACTGGTCTAAGGAGGAGCTCCTCCGCCTGGAAAGCATGCATGTAGGAAAGCTTTCATTGCAATGCTTCTGTGGTAGCAAAAGATTGCCGACTCGGAATATGCATAAATTATGGTTCAAACAAAACTGGACTGATACAGGAAGATCTCGATGTCTTAACAGAAAAGCAAGATGCATGCTTACGTGGTTTAACTCCATGTTTACCTGTTTTCTTTATGTTTATAAGAGAAATACAAGAAGGAGAATATGTTCACATTCCTATGTATTATCTATATAAAGAGTATATCCAGAAAGATACACAAGAAATTGATAATAGTAGTTATCTTTCAGAGAATGTGGAAATTGAACAAATGAGAAACAGAAATGAGAATTTTCTCTGGACACTTAAAACGTTTTATATCATGTGAGTAAATTTAATATTCAATAATGTAAATATATAATTACAAAACCAAATATAGCCCATGCTCAAGCCATAAATATAGGGTATCCTCCCAAAATGTATACACACACTTTGCATAATTATAAAGGCAGTGTTTATTAAAATACATTTCATTTTCAAAATTGAGCTCTCAGTTGTTAAAGTGTATATATATTTCTGCGGGGACATCCTCTATAAATGCACTCCTAATTAAATGGAAAACATACCAAAAAAGTAGATGTTAACTTTATTAAAATTAAGAACATACGATCATTAAAAAATAATCATTAAGCCCTAGCCGGTTTGGCTCAGTGGATAGAACATCAGCCTGCACACTGAAGGGTCCGAGGTTTGGGTTCGATTCCAGTCAAGGGCACATGCCTTTGTTGCAGGCTTTATCCCCAGTAGGGGACATACAGGAGGCAACCAATCAATGATTCTCTCTCATCATTGATGTTTCTATCTCTCTTTTCCTCTCCCTTCCTCTCTGAAATCAATAAGGATATATTAAAAATAATAATAATAACCATTAAGATTGTGAAAAACAAAGCCATAGACTGGGCAGCCACAGATTGTTTCACTATATATATTTGCATGTATATTGAAAATAAATATATGTATGATAATTATTTTATTAATATTTGTAAATAGAATGTATAAATAACTCTTGTTATCAAAAAAGCAAACAAGTTAAAAATGAGTATAAGTTGCAAACGTTTTTAAAAAGAGAAAATCAAAATAAGTGAATGCAGAAAAGGTGTTCATTCTCCGTAGCCATCAGGGACATGCCAGGGAGCCTGAAGGATGCGCAACTGTGCACTTGGCTGGAGCAAACAGAGCTCTGTGTCCCTGGGTGGAAGTGCATGCTGGTCAAAGATCTGTGGAAACTCCCCGGCGGGTCTCCTGTGACTGAGCAATTCTGCTCTGTGTGTATCCCAGCAGCAAGGAAACACATGTATGCCACACAACAGGTACACAAATAATAGCACTATTCAGAATACCCCCAAACTTGGAACTATATTCATAAACACTAGAATAAATTTAAAAAATAGTGTGTAACCATGTGTTACTATCAGCAATGAAAATAAAATAAATTATTGCTGCAAAAAAGACATAAATGGATCTCACAAATATAGAGTTGAGCAAAAAAAAAAGCTATAAATAAAAGAGTGTATCCTGTAGGACTCCATTTATGTAGACTCAGAAAAAGCAAAATTAACCTCAGGGAATAGTCAGACAGTGGCTAACTTTGGCGATGGCAAAGATGGGGGAGGAGCTGGTGGCCCGGTGCTGCCTTTCTACAGCCATGAGCACCTGCTTCCCTTTCCTGGACTATCTGACACGTTTTTCTACTGTGCTCTTGTTTTCTGCAGGGCTCTTGCAAAATCGGCTCCTCTCCTGCTCTTTCCCTCAATGTAGCTTGTTCTTTATTTAAGGGGTCATATATAAATTAGTACTACTAAGGTGTGTTTTGTAGCTGATCAGTCTATGTTCTCAGGTACAATGTGGACCCATTTAATATTTAGATCTTTATATCCCCTTCTATTTTTGGAGATTTTATATATATATCCTATCTAATAAAGAGGGAATATGCAATTTGACCATCACCCTGTCACAAAGATGGCAGCACCCATAGCCAGAAGATGGCGGCACCCAGTCCCCTCAGCCCGCTGGAGTCCCCCAGTCCTTTCAGCCCTGCCACGGGGGTGGCAGGTGCATGGTGTGGCCAGACCCACCCTCAGCCCCCCAGATGCCCAGGGTTGGCCGAGGTGCAGGCAAGCCTTGGATGGCGGCTCCCCAACCACCTAGGGCTGGCCCGAGGTGCAGGCAAACCTCGAATGGTGGTGGCCCAGTCGCCCAGGGCCACCTGAGGCTCAGGTAACCAGGGCTGGCCAAGGCTTGAGCTGCTGGCAGTGGCATCAGCAGAGGTGTGATGGGACATCGCCTTCCCCTGATTGCTGGGTTGCCTTCCACCCCTGAGGGCTCCTGGACAGTGAGAGGGGGCAGGCCGGGCTGAGGGACCCCCCCTCCAGTGCATGAATTTTCATGCACCGGGCCTCTAGTATATACAGGCCCAGTGCACAAAATTTGTGCACATTAAAAGGGAATTAATTAGAGGAAATATTTTAATATTGCTATTTGCCCTTTCTCTATAATAGAAGTGTCAGAGATGAAAGAAAATTAGTAAAATGTATATGAAAACCTCCCTCCTGTCAGAGTCTAGGGCGCACTGCAGGACCCAGAGTCAAGTCACTGCCCACCGGCATGCACCTCGACATCATGCGAGACCCAGACCCGGCCAGGCCCACCCCCTTCAAGCCCCACTGGGCGGGGGGCACGGCCTCTAGTCCCCCAGCCCTGACATTGGGGTGGAAGTTGTGGCCTCAGGTCCCCCGGCCCAGTCTCAGGTCCCCCGGCCACAGCACCAGGGCAGGGGTGTGGCCTCAGGTCCCCTGATCCCAGAGCCAGGGTGGGGGGTCCCTCAGTCCAGTTTTAGGTCCCCCAGCCCTGGCGCCAGGGAAGAGGGTGTGACCCCAGGTCCCCAGACCCGGCCTCAGGTCTCCTGGCCCCCAGCACTAGGGTGTGAGAGTGCCAGGGAGTGAGGGCGTGATGACCATTTGCATATTAGCTCTTTATTATATAGGATATCATCTCTTTTATTAGATAGGATGATATCCTATATAATAAAGAGCTAATATGCAAATTGACCGTCACTCCAAGACACAAGATGGCTGCCCCCATGTGGTCAAAGATGGCTGCCCCCATGTGGACACAAGATGGCCGCCACAAGATGGCCTGCAGTGGAGGGCAGTTGTGGGCAGTTAGAGGTGACCAGGCCATCAGAGGAGGGCAGTTGGGGCAGAGTAGGCCAGCAAGGGAGGGCAATTGGGTGGGGGGGCAAGGCCAGCAGAGGAGGGCAGTTGGGGGAGACCAGGCCTGCAGGGGAGGACTGTTGTGGGGGACCAGGACAGCAGGGGAGGGCTGTTGGGGTGGGACCAGGCCTGCAGGGGAGGGCAGATGGGGGGGATCAGGCCTGCAGGGGAGGACAGTTGGGTTGGAAACCCAGGCCCTCAGGGGAGGGGAGTTGGTGGGAACACAGGCCTGCAGGGGAGGACAGTTAGGGACAACTGGGCCAGCAGAGGAGGGCAGTTAGGGCTGACCAGGCCAGCAGCGGAGGGCAGTTAGGGGCAACTGGGCCAGCCGGGGAGCAGTTAGGTGTCGATCAGGCTGGCAGGGGAGTGGTTAGGGGGTTATCAGGCTGGTAGGCAGAAGCAGTTAGGGGCAATCAGGCAGAGGCAGGTGAGCGGTTGGGAGCCAGCAGTCCTGGATTGTGAGAGGGATGTCCAACTGCCCGTTTAGGCCTGATCCCAGTTGGATGGGGCCTAAACGGGCAGTTGGACATCCCTCAAGGGGTCCCAGATTGGAGAGGGTGTAGGCGGTGCTGAGGGACAACCCCCTCCCCCATGCACGAATTTCATGCACTGGGCCTCTAGTTATTTTAAATAACAGTTCTACATATATACCAATTTGCTATTCTTTGCTGGGTACTTTCTTTGTGTATGTGTGTGCACCCATTTTCTCTATTTTCTACTTTCTCTTTTGCCCTTATTACTTCCTCTATGGTTTTATTTTTAAATCTTTAGTTGTTTTCATTAATCTTCCTAATCTCAGTTTAGACTTTTATTCAAAACTATTCTCTCTTCAACATCTTGGAACTCAGACTTCAGTTCTCAGATGATTTAGTCTTTCTCTTCAATTTTTCTTATTTGTTTTATTTTACATTTTCCTTTTATATGTTCACTTGTATTCTGAGTTTTTAAATTTCTAAATTTTGACAGTCTTCAATAGTTTTAATTGGCTAATGGCATTTAATTCCTTTTTTATTATGTTTTTGTCCATTTTGTGGTTGATACTTAGGGGTAGTATGTTAATTAATGAGAATGTGTGTATTTTTTTTTTTCTTCTTAGCAGAGGTTATTTATGGATTTTGCCTTTTTATGTTTGTTTTCATAGATGTTTCATATTTTCTGAACTAGTAGCATGTGATGTATTTATGGGAAATGGTAAAACTATGACTTGGCTTATTATTTTCCTAGCTATAATTCATAGTCTTTTGTTGAAACCATGAAGTGCCGTTTATTAATGAATTTATTTTCTCTGTTTCGAGGGCTCAAGGCCTTTGTGATTTTTTATGTGGTTTTTAATGTGCGCAGTTTTTTCGTAGATCCTTTGATTTCTACCTCTCACTTTCTTCTCCCCTTCCTGTTAGCCTGGAGACAGTTTCCTCACTTAGGGCGCATTCCTTCCCCACGGAAGCTCTGCCTTCCACGGCAGCCTCCTCCACCCCTCACACTCTCGAAGCTTCAGTCGATGGTGTTGTGGTCCGTCAGGTCTCAGAAATGTTTCTGTTATTCTCCCACTCCCAGTGACCCTCTCTGTGGATGAGTTAGCAGAATCAGAGCCACCTCTCAGACCCCAAAGCAGGCTCCATATTCTTTTCTTCTTTTAAAATATATTTTTATTGATGTCATAGAGGAATGGAGAGATAGAAACATCAATGATGAGAGAGAATCATGGCTCAGCTGCCTCCTCAC
Organism: Plecotus auritus; assembly: GCF_963455305.1. Lineage (NCBI taxonomy): Eukaryota > Metazoa > Chordata > Mammalia > Chiroptera > Vespertilionidae > Plecotus > Plecotus auritus. Next base: position 96,549,621 of record NC_137776.1, read on the forward strand.
GCCCCACACTGGGGATCAAGCCTGCAACCCGGGCATGTGCCCTGACCAGGAATTGAATCGTGACCTCCTGGTTCATAAGTCTACACTCAACCAGTGAGCCACACCAGTGGGGCAGGATGCTCCATTTTTAATGTAGTCCTGTCTCGACTTTCCCCTGAGAGTCTTCGAGACCTGGCTCTGGTAATTTCAGATTCTTATTTACCTATTTTCCCAGTGGATTAAAATTTGTAGACTTCTGTATCTCCTAGTTTTGCTGTAGGCATGGGATATGTGCAGTTTTATTTTCTGTTTTTATGAGAATTTACTTTTACAAAATGTGTCTGGAAACTTATACTAAGGCAGATGATCTGGGGGGAGATGATATTAATCCCTTTCTGGTGTCATGAGGGCTCATTACCTCAAAGCATTCTCTGCTGCTTCTCTGATGCAAACCATGTCAGTTTGAACAAGCAACTCAGAATGTTCTCAGGTGTCAAAGAACCTTTCAGTTGGGTGTGTGCTGTGTGTAGTGTGTAGTGACTGGCATCTACCATCAACTCATCCTTCCCCTTATAGTACCATTCATATACAAGACAAATCTTATTATATTAGTCACTCAATCTGTACTCTCAGATTATTGATATTTGCATTTCTTCTGGAAATAAGCTGTTCAATAGCAACATTTTTCTAATATTGTGGCATCTGAAGTTTTTTATTGATTAGTCAGTAGTAAATGCTTAATAAATTTCTCTTGTATTTATTGCACATATTTGTACAAAAGTGTTTATTATTAAATTACGGTATAAAATTTTGTTGAATTAAGTATTTGTCATGTGTGCGCATAGATAGATAGATAGATGATAGATAGATAGATAGATAGATAGATAGATAGATAGATGATAGATAGATAGAATTAAGACAATTTAAAAAATTTGCCAGAACTTCACAGGTAGTAAATGGAAGAGTTAAAATTTGAACACAAGCTTCTTAGCATCAAAAACCTTTGGTCTAAGAAGGTGCTATATATTCTTCTGATTAATGGAAAAAAAGCTTCAGGATTTAAAAATGCTTTTAATGTGAAATGGAGCTTATCTTAATTTACTAATTGTAAAATATATTTATTTTCCTTTTATTGCTGTCTCTTGTAAACCCTTGCAATTTTAAATGGACTTCTTCTTACCTGTGAGCTCTTCTTCCAAAGTAAAAAATCAATCTTAGTTGCCTCAGAGGTTTCATCATTATACAATGATACTGGCACACTCCACAGCGCTGAAGAAAAAGAAAGCAAATAAAAACACACACAAATACAATTGTAAAGATCTTGTAAATGAAACAGCTATGCAATTGCAAAATAAGAATAATAATTTAACTTCTTTTGACTACTAAAATTTCAGAATGCAGGTGTTGATTGATACCTCTTTCCTCTTTGTGAATTTATGTATTTTTTTATTGTTTAAAGTATTACATATATTAGTACATATATCTCCCTTTTTTCCCCATTGACCTTCCCCCAGCCTCCCCTACCCCTGTCCCATGCCCTCATCCCACTCCCCAGTATCTTGTGTCCATTGGTGTGCTTATATGCATTCATACAAGTCCTTTGGTTGATCTATTACCCTCCCTCCCCAACACTCCCCAGCCTTCCCACTGTAATTTGACAGTCTGTTCGGTGCTTTACTGCCTCTGTATCTATCTTTTTATTCAACAGGTTATAATTTTCTTTATTTTCCATAAATGAGTCAGATCTTGTGGTATTTTTCTTTCATTGCATGGCTTATCTCACTTAACATAATGCTCTCCAGGTCCATCCATGCTGCTGCAAGTGGTAAGAATTCCATCTTTTTTATAGCAGCATAGAATTCCATTGTGTAGATGTACCATAGTTTTCTAATCCACTCATCTGCTGATGGCCATTTAGGCTGTTTCCAAATCTTAGCTATGGTAAATTGTGCTGCTATGAACATAGGGGTGCATATATCCTTTCTGATTGGTGTTTCTAGTTTCTTGGGATATAGTCCTAGAAGTGGGATTACTGGGTCAAATGGGAGCTCCATTTTTAGTTTTTTGAGGAAACCCAATACTGTTCTCCACGGTGGCTGCACTAGTCTGCATTCCCACCAGCAGAGCATGATGGTTCCTTTTTCTTTGCATCCTCGCCAGCATTGTCGTTTGTTAATTTGTTGATGGTTGCAATTCTGACAGGTGTGAGATGCTACCACATTATCGTTTTGATTTGCATCTCTCGGATAATTAGTGACTTTGAGCATGTTTTCATGTGCCTCTTGGCCTTCATTCTGTCTTCTTTCGAAAAGATTCTGTTTAGGTCCATGGCCCATTATTTTGTTGGATCATTTATCATTCTTTTATTAAGTTGTATGAGTTCCCTGTAGATGTTGGAGATTAAACCTTTATCAGTGATAACATTTGCAAATATGTTCTCCCATACAGTGGGCTTTCTTGTTGTTTTGTTGATGGTTTCTTTTGATGTGAAAAAACTTTTTATTTTGATGTAGTCCCATTTGTTTATTTTCTCTTTAGCTTCCATTGCCCTAGGAGCAGTATTGGTAAATAAATTGCTTTGGCATAGGTCTGAGATTTCTTTGCCTGTGGATTCCTCTAGTATTTTTATGGTTTCCCGTCTTATGTTTAAGTCCTTGATCCATTTTGAGTTTATTTTTGTGTCTGGTGTAAGTTGGTGGTCCAGTTTCAGTTTTTGCATGTATCTGTCCAATTTTCCCAACACCATTTCTTGAAGAGACTGTCTTGACTCCATTGTATATTCATGCCTCCTTTGTCAAATATTAATTGAGCATAATGGTTTGGGTAGATATCTGGATTTTCTATTCTATTCCATTGGTCTATATGCCTGTTCTTGTGCCAGTACCAGGCTGTTTTGAGAACAGTGGCTTTGTAATACAACTTGAAATCTGGTATTGAGATCCCACCTACTTTGTTCTTCTTTATCAGGATTGCTGTGACTATTCTGGGTCTTTTTTTATTCCAGATGAATTTTTGGAGAGTGCTTTCTAGATCTGTGAAATATGCCATTGGTATTTTAATGGGGAGTGTTTTGAATCTATAGATTGCTTTGGGTAGTATGGACATTTTAATGATGTTGATTCTACCAATCCATGAACATGGTATGTTCTTCCATCTGTTTACATCTTCCTCTTTCTCTTTTTTCAGTGTCCTGTAGTTTTCCACGTATAGGTCTTTTACCTCCTTAGTTACGTTTATTCCTAGGTATCTTAATTTTTTTTGGTGTGATGTTAAATGGGATTGCTTCTTTTAGTCTCTCTTTCTGTAAGTTCACTATTGGTGTATAGAAATGCCATAGATTTCTTGCCATTAATTTTGTATCCTACTACATTGCCAAATTCATTTATTAAGTCTATTAGTTTTTTGATGGAGTCTTTCAGGATTTTTATGTACAATATCATGTCATCTGCAAATAAGGACAGCTTTACTTCTTCTTTTCCAATTTGGATGCCTTTTATTTCTTCTTCTTGTCTAATTGCAATGGCTAATACTTTCAGTACTATGTCAAACAGGAGTGGTGAGAGTGGGCATCCCTGTCTTGTTCCTGTTCTTAGGGGAAATAGTTTTAGTTTTTGCCCATTGAGTATGATGTTAGCTGTGTTTATTATATATGGATTTTATTATGGTGAGGTATGATCCTTCTATTCCCACCTTGTTGAGAGTTTTTATAAATAAAGGGTGTTGGATTTTGTCAAATGCTTTTTCTGCATCAATTGATATGAATATGTGATTTTTATCTCTAAATTTGTTTATTTGATGTATCACGTTTTATTGATTTGCAGATATTGTACCATCCTTGCATTCCTGGGATAAATCCTACTTGGTCATGGTGTATGATCTTTCTGATGTACTGCTGGATCTGATTTGCTAGAATTTTGTTGAGGATTTTGGCATCTATATTCATGAGGGATATTGGCCTGTAATTCTCCTTCATTGTGTTGTCTTTATCTGCTTTTGGTATTAGAGTGATGCTGACTTCATAGAATGAGCTTGGAAGTGTTCCTTCCTCTTGAATTTTGTGGAATAGTCTGAGGAGGATAGGTTTTAGTTCTTCCTTGAATGTTTGGTAAACTCCCCTGTGAAGAAATCTGGCTCCGGGCTTTTGTTTGTTGCAAGCTTTATGATGACTGTTTCAATTTCTTCCATAGTTATTGGCCTATTGAGCTGTTTAGATTCTTCCTGATTGAGTTTTAGAAGGTTAAATTTTTCTAGGAATATGTCCTTTTCCTCCAGGTTGTCCAGTTTGTTGGAATAGAGTTGTTCATAGTATTTTTAACTATCCTTTGTATTTCGACAGAATCTGTTGTCATTTCACCTCTTTCATTTCTGATTTTGTTTATTTAGGTCCTCTCTCTTTGCTTCTTGGTGACCCTGGCTAGAGGTTCATCAATCTTGTTTATCCTTTCAAAGAACCATCTCTTGGTTTTGTTAATCTTTTGTATTTTTTTTTTTTTTTTTGGTCTCAGTGTCATTTATCTCCACTCTGATCTTTATTATTTACTTCCTTCTGCTTACACTGGGCTTTTCTTGTTGCTCTCTTTCTAACTCTTTGAGTAGTAGGGTTAGGTAATTTATTACCATTGTTTCTTGTTTTTTTTGCAGTAGGCTTGTAGAGCTATGAACTTTCCCCTCAAGACTGCTTTTGCTGTGTCCCATAGATTTTGCATTGTTGTATTTACATTGTAATTTGTTTCCGTGATGTTTTTTCTTTCTTCCTTGATCTCTCTGGTAACCAAGTCATTGTTTAATAACATGCTGTTTAGTCTCCATGTGTTTTTTTTATATTGTTTTTATTGTAGCTGATTTCCAGTTTTATGCCACTGTGATCTGAGAAGATGAATGATATGATTTCTATCACCTTGAATTTGAAGAGACTTTGCCTATGACCCAACATATGGTCTATCTTGAAAATGACCCATGTGCACTTGAGAAGAATGTATATTCTGTGGCTTTGGGGTGAAATGTTCTGAAGATGTCAATTAATTCCATCTGATCTAGTGAGTCATTTAGGATAGGTGTTTCTTTGCTGTCTTTTTGTTTAGAGGATTTGTCCAATGGTGATAGCGGGGTATTAAAGTATCCTACTATGATTGTATTGCTGTCAATCTCTCCCTTGATATCTTCCAGGAGATTTTTTTATGTATTTGGGTACTCCTGTATTGGGTGTGCATATGTTTACCAGAGTTATTTCTTCTTGTTGGATTGCTCCCTTTAGTATTATGAAGTGGCCTTCCTTATCTCTTGTTATGTCCTTCATTTTGAGATCTAATTTTTCAGATATAAGTATTGCTACCCCAGCTTTTTTTTCATTTCCATTCACCTGATAAAACTTTTTCCATCCCTTCACCCTCAGTCTGTGTGTGTCTTTTTTTATAAGGTGGATTTCTTGTTGACAGCAGATATATGGGTTGTGTTTTCTTATCCAATCCGTTCCCCTATGTCTTTTGATTGCAGCATTTAATCAATTTACATTTAAAGTTATTATTGATAGGTACTTATTTGTCGCCATTTTTATTCTTTACCCCTGTGTTCCTTCTTCGCTTCATATATATTTTATTTTTACAGCAGACCCTTTAGCATTTCTTGCATTGCTGATTCGGTGGTCATAAATTCCCTTAGTCCTTTTTTGTCTGTGAAGCTCCTGATTTCACCTTCAATTTTGATTGATAGCCTTGCTGGATACAGTATTCTTGGATTCAGACCCTTCCTTTGCATAACTTTGTATATTTCATTCCATTCCCTTCTGGCCTGATAAATTTCTGTTGAGAAATCAGTTGCTAGTCTGATGGGGGTTCATTGTAGATTACTTTCTGTCTCTCTCTGGCCGCTTTTAAGATTCTTACTTTGTCATTGGTGTTTGCCAACTTAATTATCACGTGCCTTGGCATCGGTCTTTTGGGGTTCATTTTGCTTGGGACTCTGTGAGCTTCTTGGATTTGTGTGGGGTTTTTCTTCCCTATATCAGGGAAGTTTTCTGTCATTATTTCTTCAAACAGGTTTTCTATTCCTTGTTCAGTTTCCTCTTCTTCTGGAACCCCTATTATGCAGATGTTGTTTTGTTTCATGTTGTCCCACAGTTCCCTTAGGCTCTCCTACTGCTCTTTAATTTTTTTTTTTCTAGAAGCTGCTCTACTTGGGTATTTTTTCCTACCTTGTCTTCTTGCTCACTGATGCATTCCTCTGTTTCTTCTGGTCTACTCTTGATGCTTTCTATTGCGTTCTTTACAGCAGCAATGTCATTTTTCATTTCTTCTTGGTTCTTCTTCATTTCCTCTTGGTTCTTACTCATATTGTCAAATTTGTCTTCCATACTTTCAGCCACCTTATTACCATTTCTCTGAATTCTTTCTCTGACAGGTTGTTTGCCTCCATTTCATTTACTTCCTTTTCTGGTGATGCTTGCTTTTCTTTCATATGCAGGCTGTTTCTTTGTCTCCCCGTGGTCTCTCTTCTCCGGGTGTCTGGTTATGTAGTTTTCTCTCTCCTGCGTTGATTTAAAGGCACAAGGTACAGTACCACCATGTACAATGCACAAGGCACTTAACAGAAATGTATTCATGATATTAATAACCCCAAGTAAAGGTGACCACCAGAGAAAGCCAAATTAGAGGATAGGAGAGAAAGAAGAAGAGAAAAACAAAAGAAAGAAAGGAGTTCCAAAATGAAATTAGGAAAAGGAATAAAAAGTAAGAGAAAAAAAGAAAGAAAATAAGAAAAAAGGGGGAAGAAATATATATATATATATATGGGGAGAAAACTCCAATAGAACAACCACTAATCCCAATAAATGCCAGCAACAAGTAGCTGGAGATGAATACAAACTACAAACAACAACTAATATCAAGTGAGGTGAGGGAAAACAGAAGCAAAAAAACAAACAAAAACAAAACAAACAAAAAAACAAAAAAATAATAAGCAAAACAATCTCACAAACCAGCATAAAAAATGAATATAGTCAACATTCAAGCAAAACAAAAGGACAGAGAGAAAAACAATTTTTGGATAGTGAAGACAGAGAATAGACAGGTGTGTATGTACTTGGAGCAGGTAATTGGAAATTAGATATATAAGCAGGGTGAAATTTTAACAGGGAGTAAAAAGAAAGAATAGGGAAAATCTAAAACAGGAACGGGTAAGAGAAACAGGTCAACAAAAGGGGAAAATTTAGGAAGAGAGTGATGCCATAAAGGTAGAGTTGAGAAAGAGTGAAATGATGCTAAAGGAAAGATGAAAATAGAATGTAGAACACTAATCTCAAAGTAAAATAAAGAGAAAATAAAATGATACTTTTTAAAAAAAAAAAAAAAAGGTAAAATAATAGTAATAATAATACTAATTGAAAATAAAAATCTAATTAAAAAGGTAAAATCAAGTGAGGAAAAAGAAAAAAATTAGTTTCTTAAGTAAAAGTTTAAAAAAAATAAAAAATTAAAAAAGAAAAAAAAATTGGGATCCATTTCATCAGCCTATCAGAAGAGGGGGAACTAGCTACTTAGCAGTAGTGAAGGTCATTCACTTCCTCTATTGTTCTGTTTGGCATGCCTGTTTCCCAGTCAGGACAGTATTGCAGTTCCCTGTGTCCACTGCTCCTCAGTGTTGTAAGCCAATCCTGATTTTTAAGCAGTCATTGTGTCTTAATTTCTTGTATTCCTTTATTTGTGATTACACAAGAGTCAATTTGTGATTCAGCCCCTGGGTGGCAGTGTTTCTGGACTGACCTCCGGGTCTATAGGTCCTCTCTAGCCTGTGCTTAAATCCTGCTTTCCCTGTGGCACTCAATACAGGTTTGTGGGAGTGGGCTGCCCCAGAGCTGGTTCTCCGACAGTCACTCCCAGCTCTGATCCCCAGGTTCCAGAAAAACAACTTTCCCCTGCAGTCTCCTAGGGTGTCCCCAACTGGGTGATCCTATGTATTGGGCTTAGTAATCAGAAGCAAGGATTTAAAGAGGAAATCACAAGTGTGCGAACTCTGTGGCTATGCATAAGTCTGTGCAGTCCTTTTTTCCCCCTTGTGTCCAAGTAGCCGGCACACTTTTTAAAATTTTTAGGCTGTCCTGCGCCAGATCAAAATGGGTTGCTTTTTAGAGATCCCCTCTGTTAGCAGCTGTGAGGACCCCCTTCCATATTCACGGATCACGCCAGCCCCAACAGCCACAGATTCTTCTAGGTGCAAACTTCCCCCAGTCCTCCAGCTCCCACGGTGCACGTGCTTCTCTGTCCTGCTGGGACCAGAGACCTCACCTTAACCCAGGCTAAATCTGACCCCTCCGTGGTGGAGTGTAGAGCTCCTCTGAATCCGCGTGTTTGCGCCAATTGGGGACCTGTGTTCTGGGGTTCGCAGCTGTTCGGTGGGTGCCATAGTTGCATATTTTCAGGCTTCTGATAACATCCACTTTCTCCTTCAAGATGGCACGATCTCTGCGTCTGAGCAGGTGCTTCCATTAGGGACCCAGCAGCAGTTGGGGCTGCCTGGTCAGGGGAGCCTTGTCCAGCCGTCCCCCACCTTCTCCTGGAGTATAGCTGTCCATTAACTCACCAACAAACACTCCCCATGAGACCCTCAGCTGCTCTTTCTATCTACTCTGGGACAAGGCTCAGGACATATCCGTAAATTCCACCGCCATTTTCTATGTCTCCAAAACAATATATTCTTTAATTGATTTCAGTGAGGAAGGGAGAGGGAGAGAGAGATAGAAACATCAATGATGAGAGAGAATCATTGATCAGCTGCCTTCTGCATACCCCACACTGGGGATTGAGCCCACAACCCGGGCATGTTCAACCAGGGGTTGAACCTCCTCTGAATTTATGTTTATAATAGAATAGATAATTGTATTTTTTTGGGTTCGATGTCATCAGCCTATCAGAAGAGGGGGAACTAACTACTTAACATAGTACCCACATTGTTCCAAGTAAACCAACAGAATTTAAAAAAAATTCAAACCTTACTTAGATTATCACCTGTTTTAATTGTTCCTTCCTTCTTGTCTTTGCTGTTTGAAGATACTATTCAAAAACACTCTTATGAATAAATAATGTTCATGACGACCCAAAGCGACTTGCCAGATCCCCATGTTCCCTCAGGCTTTGGACTAGGGGCTGGTCACTCTCCTGATGCTGCTTGGGGCCATTTCCCTCCCTGTGCTCTGTTGGCCTGACATCCTCATAGACTGCTTTTGCAATCATTCTTCTCTCATGTCATTATTTAGATTCTGTCCTGAGGTCTTTGATGATATACTTCTAGCAGAGACACTGTTTACCCATGTTGCAGAAACATTTTCACAGCTGAAGGGGAGGGGTACAAAAGAAGAAACCAGTACTAAATATAGCTTTATACCCATGTCCAGAAATTATACTAGATGACCAGATGGCCAAGCAATTCATCAGTAGTAAAAATCACAAAACACCAAACTTGAGGGTGAATACTACAAAAGTTAACAGATAACACATTTAAATCCTAGAGCATTATAAAATAAACATGGTTAGTATAAGGGAATAATAGAATTTAAAAAAAAAGGAAAGAACAGAGTATCGTGGGAAAAATAGAAGAATTTGTAAAGAAAAACAATAGAAGTTTGGGGAAAAAACAATCTTTTAAAACTCAAAGAATTTGAGAAATCAGGGTGAAGAGTACACTGGTATCTTCGTTTTACTTTTTGCAGCATCTTGCAACTTTAAATTTAAATAAGAAGCTATAAAAGTCAATGTGATTAAAGATGTGACCTAGCAGTGCAGTAGCAATAAAGCTTGATAATATTGACCACAAAGCAACAACAGACTGATCTCACTTATGGAAAATATCTTAAAAATATCAACAGCATTTTGGATGCCACAGGATTGTTGCAGAAAACAGATAGTATACTCAGAGAGTTTACTTGACTAGAACTTTGTAAATGGTATAGAGGTCCGGGATGGGGGTTATTAAAAATACCAAGAAAGTATGTTTAGCACCCAGGGGCATATAATTCTAGAAAGCTATGTGATAGAAATGCTGTCCAACAGGAACTAGGGAATTGAGAAATGTCACAAATTGGCAGAGAAGGAGCTGGAGAAATGATGTGGAAGCCAGAAGACAAAGAGCCCAGAATAACCAGACAGTAGAGGCCAGCCCCCCAAGGCACAAAGCAGAGCAAAGGAGGAAAATGGATCTGTAAGCACAAATGGAAAATTAATAGTTCAGTCCACCTCTTTTGTTTGGCAACATTGATCCTGTTCTTTCTTTAGATGCATAAATACAACTTCAAAGTAAATGAAAAAATCCCATCGAAATTCACCAATTAATTCACCATATCAAGGTAATATTAATTGCATCATATCCCTCCCTCACATCAGAGTTTGCATGGAAATGGTATATAACTGGTGTTCTACATAAGGCTAGCAGGAAAATATGGGAGAAGGGAAATTTAAGTAACACAAACATAACCACTATATTCCCTGCTGTGTTGATGGCCACAAAGCTCAATTGATAATTACAGCTGCTCTCTCCCTCTCCTTTTCTTTCTCTCTCTCTCTCTGACCAGTCCAAGGATCAAAGTCCTTAGAAGTGGTGGGGTGTTTTTTTTTTTTTTTTGGGGGGGGGGTTGTCACAATTGACCTTTATTACTTTTACATTTATTATTAAATATGAAAACACTCAAAGGTACTCAAATGAATCCCTCCAGATATGCACATAATCCCTCTTGGACTCATTGTGTAGCAACCATCCAATTTCTCTATGGCAATCAATCACCATGTCAGATGCCCCATTCTTTACCTCTTAATTCCATAGCATGAAGTACCCAAATATTCAGCCTCATTCTCAAAATTAAATTTATTGAAAACATGACTGTGTTCCATGGTGGCAAGATTTTCCCTCAGTCATCGGAACCTTTGAACTCATCAAGTCTATGCAGGGATAGGAGCTTCTACCATGTATCAGATGTGGTAGTGAAAGGTAGAGCACCCACTTGCACTCCATGGGAGTGTAGCTATGGGGAAACTGTACCAGAGACTGGATGCTGGTTTAAGACTTATATTGTATCTTGGAGGCAAGCTCCTCACTATCTCAGGGTGTTGACTTCCACTTGACTTACTTTTCACTGATCAGTTCAAGGCAGGGAAATGCCATCAAATTTAGATTTGAGCCTTTTGCTATATCTACTTATCCACAAAATGAATATTGTGGCAAGAGATGATCATTTGTGGAATTCCATGACAATTCATGAGGCAGATTGTTGGTGCTGCAGAAGTTTTGTGTGGTGGAACATAGATCACTGTCAGAAAAAAGCTCATGTTTTCCTAAAGGGAAATCAATGTCTTCTCTATAAATATAGGGGCCAAAACAATCAACTTCCTATCAATTAAGTGGCTTGTATGTCCCCCTAGGACAGTGGTCGGCAAACTGCGGCTCACGAGCCACATGCAGCTCATGAGCTGCAGTTTGCTGCTCTGTTGACTAATGAGTTTGCCGACCACTGCCCTAGGAGATAGTACTGGTCAGGGGTTCCGTGTTGGCCATTGTTGTAGGGAGTTTAGGCATTCAGCAGTGGCATCTACCAAAGTAACTCCTCTTCAAGGAATTCCAAGTTGCTGAGCTCTTGCAAGACTCTATTTTAGATGCTTTGGCCATTTTATTTATTTATTTTGTGCATACAGCCTGCCAATAAGCACCAGGGTGTTTATTTATAGTTAATAAGAATCCTATCTAATAAAAGAGTAATATGCAAATTAACCATCACTCCACTATACCCACAAGCCACGCCCACCAGCCAATCAGGAAATTAATTCAACCAAGATGGCTGTGGCCACAGAGTGAGCAGGAGGCTTGGTTTTCTCTCTCAATGGAGGAAGCCAAGCTTTCCGCACACCCTGGTGGGCCCAGGCCTCCACTCAATGCTACAAAGTTTCAATTATAGAAGATAAATAAATACCAACAAAAATGGCGGCAGCCACAGAGCTGGAGAGAGCAGGAGGCTTGAGTTTCCCCCTGCGATGGAGGAAGCCAAGCTTCCCCAGCCCTGGCCTGCTTTGGCCTCCACTTAAGGCTACAAAGTTTCAATTATAAAAGATAAATAAATCCCAACAAAAATGACTGCAGCCACAGAGCAAACAGGAGGCTTGGCTCTGCTCCAGGCTACAAAGTTTCAGTTTATAGAAGATAAATAAATCCCAGATCCCAGGGCCTCCGCTTGGGTTGCTGGGAGGCGTGGCCGGCCTGAAAACCACCACAGACCCCTCGCCCAGGCCACCCCATGCCCCAAGGGAACCTTCACCTTGATCCGGGACACACTTCAGGGCAAACCAGCTGGCCCCCACCCATGCACCAGGCCTCTATCCTATCTAATAAAAGAGTAATATGCAAATTGACCATCACTCCAACACACAAGATGGCTGCCCCTATGTGGTCAAAGATTCTGCCCCCATTTGGACACAATATGGCCACCACAAGATGGCCAGCAGGGGAGGGAATTTGGAAGGGACCAGGCCTGCAAGGGAGGGCATTAGGGGTGACCAGGCTGGCAGAGGAGGGCGGTTGGGGGGGACCAGGCCTACAGTGGAGGACAGTTGTGGGTGGACCAGGCATGCAGTGGAAGACAGCTGGGGGGACCCAGACCTGCAGGAGAGAGCAATTGGGGGGGCACCAGGCCTGCAGGGTAGGGCAGTTGTGGGTGATCAGGCCAGCAGGGAGGGCAGTTAGGGGTGACCGGGACAGCAGAGCAGGGCAGTTGGGGGAAACCAGGTCAGCAGGGGAGGGCAGTTGGGGGTGGCCAGGCCAGCGGAGGGACAGTTGGGGTGATCAGGCTGTAAGGGGGGGCATTTGGGGGCAACCAGGTCAGCAGGGGGGCAGTGAGGGGCAACCTGGCCAGCAAGGGGGAGCAGTTGGGGGTGACCAGGCTGGCAGTGGGGGCAGTTAGGGGCGATCAGGCAGGCAGGCAGAGGCAGTTAGTGGTAATCAGGCTGGCACGGGGGAGCAGTTAGGGCCCATCAGGCAGGCACACAGGTGAGCAGTTAGAGGTAATCAGGCTGGATTGTGAGAGGGATGTCCGACATCCCCCAAGGGGTCCCAGATTGGAGAGGGTACAGGCTGGGCTGAGGGGACCCTCCACCCCCCACCTGTGCATGAATTTCATGCACTGGGTCTCTTGTCTATTATATAATTGAAAGTTTTAAATGTCCTAACCACGAAAGAAAATGGTAATTATGTGACATGATGGAAGTGTTAGCTAATGCTATGGTAGGAATCATTTTGCAACATACTAGTTTAAGTGCATTGAATCAACACCCTATACACCTTAAACTTACACAATCTTATTTGTCAACTGTATATAAATTAAATCTGAAAAAAAGTGTAAACAACCAATACAATAAAATACAATAAATATTTATACAGAGCATCCATTTTAAGTAGTCT